>NC_134706.1:19451006-19648506 GCF_043290135.1 Rhipicephalus microplus
CAACAGTTCACGCCAAGAACTGAAAACCACGCGACGCAAGAGCTGCCCTGATCTTGCTGAAACTTCGAATTTAGATACCCAGCCTGTTCTCAAACGCGCTAACATCCACTAGCTCGGTCGAATGCAGCCATAAAATGTTTAATAATGCAACGTTTTCTCGTGCTCAACAAACATTAGGCCCCGAGTCTACATTATGACAGAATCGGCGAATCTCCCGTTGACATAAATCACATTGAAGCTATAAAACAGTCAGTTGTTAGTCAGCGCTCGTCCTGTCTGTTTTTTTTTTTTTCATTCGTCTTTTCTAACATTGCACTGTTTTTAGCTTTTACCACGTTGATAATTTGTAATGATTTATCCCTACTTAACGCAGACATGAATGGCGCTTCGCAATAATTGAGGGAAATATGGGTGCAAGGGCTCCTTTTTTGTTGTTGTTGCTTCCTTAGTTAGACACAAAGCAGTAATCAGAACTGGCAGACAATGATAACTTACCGCTGGCAGGAACCGAACGTGCGACCTTCGAATAATGCATCCGATGTTCTCTACCAGCTGAACTACGGCCATCGTTTTCGCAATGACGCGCATTTAGAGCGTATGCCCAGCGGTGGCGGTTCGAATCCTTACCACCGGGGCGATCTGGTCGTTCGTTATACGAAAAAAAAAACAAAAAAGGAGCCCCACCGATGTGCCACCCGTCATGCACATCGACCATGTTGCGATAGGAGCCAGTTACGCGATCTGTGAGCGGGAACCGCGCAACGTGCAGCTCGCACTCGTGGTGAGTGAGGCGTGCGGAGCACGGTAGTAAGTTTTGTACGCGGTGTTGAACACCGGTCTCTCGAGTTTAGTACAGCGGCGACTGAGCGCGGCACGTCTTTGTGATTTAACTGAGCGACTTTTTTCACAAATCACCTTTCCTTCCCTTTGCAGGTCAGTGGTTGCTCACATGCTTTGACGGGATTTGAATGGCGTAGGCTGCCTTTTCCAGACGTGTCACCCCTGAAGAAGCCGAGTGTCGGGCCGGGGGACGCCTGTGCCCATTTGGAAAACCGGTGGGTGACCGGCGGTAACGCGGGTTTGAACCCACGACCTCCCGCAGCCGAAGCGGACACTCAACCACGAGGCCACGGCTGCGGTGGCTCTGCTGGCGCTACAACGCGGGTTTTATGTGCACCGTACCGTTTCACTATACAAATAACAGATGGCGCTAGCGTTTTTGAAAATCGTGAGATCGGCAACGTAGCGCTTCCGCCACAGCGCTTATTATTTGCAAAACTATCATACGCTCCAGGCAATGTTTTGCACGCAGTGCAATGTTTTTAAGAAACTAGAACTTTCACTGTATGAAAGGCGACAATCCCTGAGGCAGTTGAGATTCGCTCATTGTCGCGCTGACTGCAGACAAAACAAACAAGCTACTAAACGGTCTTTGTGTTTGAACTAGGAGAGGACGTTGATAAAGATGCATTGCTGCTAGATTGCTGGATAAGATGGTTGTATGTAGGTGTTCTGTAATCGCGCGCAGTAAGCATTCAGTCCAGCAAAGGGGGGTGGGGGGGGGAGTGATCGCTTCCCTCAGTGCCTGTTGTTAGCACCCCCAAATCCTCCCTAATTCAGTGTCTGTCATCCAACGATTAGGACAAATGATAGACCACGGTGAGCAGAAATTCAATACTTAGGACGTGATGTGGTTCTCTCGATTATCGTAACTACTAAAATGAAGATTCAGGACCCCTCGACGTCTCTGGTTTCACCACATAACATCGGTTTTACATCAAGTAGAGTGCCTAGACTTCTAGCCACCCTTCCTCAAGCGACCGCCTTCCCTTAAAATGAGTTGCTGTATCCGCGCCTAGACTGCATCCGATTAACTACAGACGCTCCGGACGCAGCACCTATTCCGAGTAGGAAGACACAACATATCCCAGGCGAATGGAAGCGGGACTTCACCATACATCCACAGTTCCACGATCATCTACATATATTGGACACTGGCTATGGCTCGCGCACGCGAAATGCTCATACGTGCTCTTTGGAGCTGGACCAGTGAACAGCAAACACACGGCAAGTGTCATTCCGCAAGCAAAAAATAAATTGATTGTATTTCAACGCCCCGGACGCAATTTAACTATACAGCATGGCAGAGACTCACAAGCAGCATACCGAAATTTCTGCAAATGCCAGCTTATGCTCATTGCACACCGATTACTCGCATAGCAATCGTCACCACTATTATTGGGAGAACGAAAGTAGCTGATACGGATACCCAGCCACCGCAAAGTCAGAGGCAGTGAGCTTGCCAACGCCTTGGTCCGAAAATTACTATTCCAGATCGAAGACCCTGGCATACCACTCCCACCCTCGGCTATGCATATATATGGACCTTTTACACACATGCTCTAAAATTATGCAACATCAAACGAGGGAAACGTCTGCCCCCGAGTCCCAACCTCAGTAAAGAACCCCAGGTATGTCAATTCGGCCCCGCCGGCAGACACTGTACGTCGTACCCAACTCATACATATTACATAAAATATATGATAGATCTCGACACACATGCACCACAGTGCAGATTCTACGACAGTTAAGCAGCCACCTTGTATCACGTGCGATGGGAATGCCCACACAAGCCACCCACGCAACCCATGACACAACCCAACAAAAAAGTGGTGACAAACAGCTCTGTACAGCTCAGATTTCAATACCCAAGAAGTTCTTGTGAGATGCGTGAGGACAGTAGCCCACACCAGTGGGATCCCAGACTAATAAGGATCGCATTCACTGACCTCACTGAGAGACCACACGACCATTTTATTTCCTCTCTCTCGAGATCACAGCCAAATGTGCATATTTTGACTGAGTTGTGCATCATACTCTGCACTTTCTGTTGACACGTACTTACAACTCTACTTCACAAGAGTTCACTTTCATTATTTATGATGAAGACTGAACATGACCCTTGACTTCAGCTCGCGTTTTGGGAGCTGGTAATGTTGTCACGGTACTATAATGGTGGCAATGGCCCTTGTGGTCAGTTGATTGTAATGCATGAGCCCTCTGGGGCGCTGTTCCTCTAGATTGTGTGCTAAATCCGTGCAGTAACTCATGCAGTCAATGGAGCTAGGGTTATTCTATCGGCAGCACCCTCTGAAGAGGCATCAAATGAGTTTAGTACTGCTGCAACAGTAGCTGTAACTTTTATTTTAAGCACACAGTTTTGTTAACGGTTACGCAAGGATCGAGCCAGCCCCATACATTCAAACCTAGATATAGTGAACTCGGATATAACAAATTCTTGGTCATAACGAAGTAGGCAAGAGTACTTTTGTTACAGATACAGAGTTATGAATAACCGTTTGTAACGAACGTTTCGATATAACAAGATATTTTTTAGGCAGATTTGACTTTGTTATAATGAGGTTTGAGTGCATTTTTTGTCTGGCATGAAATCATATATCTTATGCTATGTTTCAACTGCAATGTCGACGACCACCTCCAAGATGAATGACCTGATATAAAAAGCTAAAAAACAGTTGCTTTTCACGTTTGACACGCACACGCATGGAATGAATTGTTTCCCGAGAGTGAGGCGCTTGATTCGGAGAGATTCTTCAGTGTCTTTTGTTCGTTCACACAGGCCGGCTTAACTTTTCCTTGAATCTTCGTTCACGTGGCAAGCTTCTACCAAACTGATCTGACGGTTTCTCGGCAAGCTGCACTTCGCTGAAACCATTTAAGTGTCCAATCTTCTTCGGCTACATGTTTTGTGATATTGACAGTGTCACATGTAGTGCAATTAGATGTACCGAACAACATGCCTTACTTTTTGACGCACAGAAAATGTCTTCATTTTTAATATCCAATTTCGGTGCACGCATTTTAAGAAAAACTTACAAAAACTATATTAGACACACGAAAAAAAAACTGCTGCTTGTGATATAGCTGCCATGAGGTGGTCAGTGTTGCTGACCACCGTTCCACAGCATAGGGGTCCTTAAAGAGTGCGTACTGAATACAAACAATTTGACGTCTACTCGACCTCTGGACCAGGAAGCTCCGTCATCCTCCTATGCGTTTATTTTGATACAATAAATATTCCCAGGCATAAGGAGTCGACTGGGAAATTTCAGATACACCGTCACCCAGTTGGTGTGATTTTGATTACACTTGCTAAGTTCTGGCAGCAAACAATGGAGTGTTGGATCATGCGCAGTGCTGTATGGGGTAGTAAAACTGTCCTCTTCAGAAACCACAGACTGGCACGTACTGTTCACGCAGCTGCATACATCCTGAATTGTGGATAGGCATAGTGCGTTCTTGGTAGGTATATAAGCCATGTCTATTGGAAACAGGTTTTCTATTTCATACCAGCACTCTTTGTTCTACCCTAGGCAACAAAGTTTTCAGACATTGCAGAGGCTCTTCTGCACTCCTTCGAGCTGTTCACACGAATTCTCCTCAATACTAGCTTTAGGACGGTTTGCGATGATACTAAATTTTACACGTAGTAGACGACGTTTCTCTAGGGGTGATCCAGATTTGTATTGATAACTTAGCGCAACACCTTATATTTGCGCAGCACTCCCTTCAAACATTGAAATTCGTCTCATTTTCCATATTGCTCGCAGCACAATGGTGTCTTGTCAAGAAGCCATGAATTGTACCACTTTGTCGTGGTGGCATCAAGATAGCATGTCAAGTTTTGAATTTTCTTCGTCCTAAGATAGCCACTTATTATCTTGCATTGCGTATTCATAAACAAAATATATATCCATAGCTGAGGTCTTCGAGCGCTTTAAGAAATATCCGGCCTTTATGGCTTCAACCGCTTTCTTGTTTGGCATCTCGTGACATCTACAACAAATTGCATTATCATGCTATTTGCGCACCATTTCATCTCATCTATCACCGTAGCACCTGGGCGTACCGGTGCGAACTGGCCAGTACGAGTACGCCCAGTACTGGTCTGTACTGGGCATATAGGTTTGTCCAAAGATGCCGTAAGGTTGCATGTGCAGGGCACCAGATGTTATTAATTTACGTGAACGAGGAGCTAAGGAAGATATAGGGTAAGTTAATTGCATCATTTTAAGTGTATTGTAGTAATCGTGACAGCACGGCACGGAAAGTAAAAAGGATAAAAAATCCAATTGTCACCGGGAGGGACCAGATCGGCCAACTTTGGACCATGCACCTTTCATTACAACATTCGATTACGCAGGTGCGCTTCCTGCCAGCGTCGTCTTTTCGTCTACTTTACTTTCTTCACATCTCTATCACAATTATAACATTGCACCTAAAGCAGTACAATTAGCATTCCCTGTACCTTCCTTGGATTCATTATCTGCAGGCTCTCATTAAGGCAGTTTCAAACAAAAAAACAAGCCCTCCAAAATTATCTCCATTCATTAAATCATGTGAAGCCCCATGCATACGCTTGAGATTTTGTGCTAGTTCATACAGCTCCATACTTCTTCAAGACTGCGGCACTAATACAACCCAAACATGAATCTAAACACAAGGTAATTGAAGAGCTAGTGTCTATGGGAGCTGTAACGCACAATGCTTCAGTGAGCATGGTAATGATGCGTAGTATAAAGATTTTGTCCAATCTCCCAACTTCTGGCCTGCTTCTGGCTTCCTGTGTGTTCGCATGGCTTGGAGCTGTTTTCTCACGAAACAAAATCAGCAAAGGTTCAGCGGATGGCTTTGCCGCATTATTTTTTTTAGGTTTACCTTTTCAAATTGGGTCACAGAGTTCAAAATGGTTCGTTATTTCCTTCGAAACAAAACCGAAACACAGCAATAAACGAAGCCACAAGTCCGATTCGCCGTCCGCAAGTACGAAGACTAGGCAAATCTGTGTACTACCCATTATTTCCATGGTCACAAAACGATCGCAGCGCCAGAGTCCTCTCTAGTTAATTTTGGGAAACTCTATGTGTACAAGATCGGCTGACAGACTGTGGCAGGCATAGGTATGCACAAAGTAAATCATTCAGGTGGAGAGGCAAAGTATTATCGCAGCACCTCCTTCACCTTCCGCCTGGCAGTGTTAACTTCATTGATATATGTGAGGTTAACGTCCCAAAACTACCATATGATTATGAGAGACGCCGTAGTGGAGGGCTCCGGAAATTTCGACCATCTGGGGTTCTTTAACGTGCACCCAAATCTGAGCACACGGCCCTACAACTTTTCCGCCTCCATCGGAAATGCAGCCGCCGCAGCCGGGATTTGATCCCGCGACCTGCGGGTCAGCAGCCGAGTACCTTAGCCACTAGACCACCGCGGTGGGGCACCCCTGGTCGAGTTCAAAAAACAAGTTTTTCAATGGTTTAAAAATGAAAATGAAACTATTACATGCTTTTTACAGCGTCCTGAGTTTGGTATTTGGCTTTCTAATAGTAAAAACAGGAAGTAAGCATTTTTCGCAATGCAACATCAGAAACCTTCGGCCACTATTGCCAACAGAAGCTCGCGTGATCATAAACCTATTCGTCAAACCATTCCGAGACCAGTCCGACAAAGTAAAACAATGTATGTTGCAGACTTTTTGCGTCTCCCCCCCCCCTCTCTCAGGTGATCAATGAGCTGGGTCATCGCGCACAAGGAACGTCGCCGTGCTACCATTTTGAATTTGTCGACGGGCCACAGTGTTTTCATCATGTCCCTTCTGCTGTAACCACTTATTTCATCCCGCCACGAGTACATCATAGCACTAATCAGCGTACGCATTACCTTTCACGGCGACGCAGGTAGCTTCGACATCGCTGAAGTCCCTGTTCGCCTCCCTGCGGCGGATCAACGCCACCCCCGGCAAACGGGATGACGACGCACTGCACTCCTCGTTCAACGAGCGGGTGTTCCGAATTGGCCCCACGCACTGGCCTCTCAGCAAGCTGCGCCAGTACACCAGGGTGAGCGTGAGTTTCAAGATAGGCAGGCGAACTAGGAGAGGGGGGTGGCATGCAGGGGGGGGGGGGGCGGCCGCGCTCTATCTATGAACATCTCCGGTGAAAGGGTCGAGTGCAGTCCATATCTTTACTAGGTCAGATATGGCTTCCGATTATCTCATGAAGGTAAAACAAACGTGTAGGGCACTCCGCCGATCAAAGTGAATTTCGAAACACGCAAGAAATATTACATCACCTCAACCGTGAGCAGCTTGTGAAGCAACGCATGGGTAGACTTAAAGCTACGTTCATCACGTACGAATTGCCAGCTGTTCACGCGTACTTGCAAGTGGAGGACACCACGAATTCGCTCAGTAGTTTGTGTTGCTGTTACTCGTCACGAACTCCAGTTGGAGCGCGCCCCGCGGGTGCATGTGCAGAACTTCGTTGCCCGGCACCATCACACGATTGCTGAGAGAGTGTAAGGGGGAGAGGCCTCAGTTTCGCAGCACCCAACACGGGCCTGGACGCACCAGTATGCGTGAGTGCGTTCTGGCAGTGCTTGGGCCAGCTGTTGCGCATGCGCGTAAAGAGTCGCATACCGGACGCCGCATACCGGTCTTGAACTCCCCCGTCAAGTAATCGCATCTAAAAACAATCTTTTGGCCCCTACAGAGGAACCTTCTTCACAAATTAAGTAAAATGAATACATGTGTTCGAGCAGATCGCCTTCTGTGCGCTTGAATATATCACCCAGGCAGCGCGCACACGGTAGATTGCCATCATTCCTGTTGAGAGTGCATAGGGTGGTCTATATCACGGGCGACTCAAGATGAGGACGCCGTGTTGGTGGGTTGGTTGCGAAACTTTATTGTGGTCCTGGAAGGCGGGCGTCAGCGCACAGCGGGTGACTCCCACGTAGGGACTGTTAGGCCAAGCAGGCCACTCCGCGGGCTTGCTGGACGGCCCAAGTTGGTCGGCCAGGACGGAGCTGCCTAGGGCTGCCTCCCACGTGACCGAAGTAGTGTCGGGGTTAGTGTACATTGCCTTCTACTCGCAGAGCATGTGCGACAGCGTGGATACATCCGTGTGGCAGTCTTTTTTTCGCTGCCGAGAACACGTGGATTCCCCCAGTCGATTGTGTGTCTCCCTGAAGCACGCTCAGTCAAAGCACTGGATTTCACATTTGCTTTCTCCACGTCATAATCGTCCTTATCCAGGCGCCTTTCAATGTCGCCATTTTACGCATTCCCACAATCCAATATATAGGGTTAGGTCCAACCAGATTTCTGGCGACATCATCATCATCATCAGCCTGTCTACGTCCACTGCAGGACAAAGGTCTCTCCCATGTTCCGCCAGTTAACCCGGTCCTGTGCTTGCTGTTGCCAATTTATACCCGCAAACTTCTTAATCTCATCTGCCCACCTAACCTCCTGTCTCCCCATACCCCGCTTCCCTTCTCTGGGAATCCAGTTGGTGACCCTTAATGACCAGCGGTTATCCTGTCTACGTGCTACATGCCCGGCCCATGTCCATTTCCTCTTCTTTATTGCAGCTATGATATCCTTAACTCCCGTTTGTCCCCTAATCCACTCTGCGCTCTTCTTGTCTCTTAAGGTTACACCTACCATTT
Source organism: Rhipicephalus microplus (assembly GCF_043290135.1). Lineage (NCBI taxonomy): Eukaryota > Metazoa > Arthropoda > Arachnida > Ixodida > Ixodidae > Rhipicephalus > Rhipicephalus microplus. The sequence continues at coordinate 19,459,542 of NC_134706.1, forward strand.
TTCTTTCCATTGCTCGCTGCGTCGTCCTCAATTTAAGTTGAACCCTCTTTGTGAGTCTCCAGGTTTCTGCTCCGTAGCTAAGTACTGGCAAGATACAGCTGTTATATACCTTCATCTTGAGGGACAGTGGCAATCTACTTGTCATAATTTGAGAGTGCCTGCCGAATGTGCTCCACCCCTATCTTATTCTTCTAGTTACTTCAATCTCGTGGTTAGGCTCTGCGGTTATTACCTGCCCTAAGTAGACATAGTCTTTCACAACTTCAAGTGCACTATTACCTATCGCAAAGCGCTGCTCCTTTCCGAGGTTGTTGTAGATTACTTTCGTTTTCTGCAGATTAATTTTAAGACCCACCTTTCTGCTCTCCTTGTCTAACTCCGTAATCATGAGTTGCAATTCGTCCCCTGAGTTACTCAGCAATGCAATGTCATCGGCGAAGCGCAGGTTACTGAGGTACTCTCCATTACCTCTTAACCCTAACTGTTCCCATTCTAGGCTTCTGAAAACGTCCTGTAAGCACGCAGTGAATAGCATTGGGGAGATTGTGTCCCCCTGCCTTACACCCTTCTTCATTGGTATTCTGTTGCTTTCTTTATGAAGTACTATGGTAGCAGTTGATCCCCTGTAGATTTCTTCCAGAATGTTTATATATATTTCATCTACGCCCTGATTCCGCAGTGTCTGCATGACGGCTGATATTTCTACTGAATCAAACGCCTTCTCGTAATCTATGAAGGCTATGTAGAGTGGTTGGTTATTTCTCTATTACCTGATTGATAGTATGAATGTGGTCAATTGTTGAGTAGCCTGTTCTAAATCCTGCTTGTTCCTTTGGTTGATTGAATTCTAATGTTTTCTTTACTCTGCTAGCAATTACCTTTGTAAATAGCTTGTATACTACAGAGAGCAAGCTGATCGGCCTGTAATTCTTCAAGTCCTTGTCATCTCCTTTCTTATGTATTAAGATGATGTTAGCGTTCTTCCAAGACTCTGATACTCTTACCGTCAGAAGACACCTCGTAAACAAGGTGGCTAGATTTTCTAACACAATCTGTCCTCCATCTTTCAACAAATCTGATGTTACCTGATCCTCACCAGCAGCTTTGCCTCTTTGCATGCTCTCCAAAGTTTTTTTGACTTCTTCTATCATTACTGGTGAAGTGTCACCTGGGTTACTGCTAGTTCTTATAGTAATAAAGTCGTGGTTGTCCCGGCTTCTGTACAGATCTCTGTAAAACTCCTCCGCTATTTCAACTATCTTATCCATATTGGTAGTTATTTTGCCTTCTTTGTCCCTTAGTGCATACATCCGCCTTTTGCCTATCCCAAGTTTCCTCTTCACTGCTTTGACGCTTCCTCCGTTTTTCAGAGCGTGCTCAATTCTCTCCATGTTATACCTTCTTACATCGAATACTTTACGTCTATTAATCAACTTCGAAAGCTCTGCCAGTTCTATTTTGTCTGTTGTACTTGACACTTTCATGATTTGACGCTTCCTAATTAGGTTCTTCGTTTCCTGGGAAAGCTTGCCGGTATCCTGTCTAGCTACCCTGCCTCCAACTTCCACTGCACACTCCGTGATGATACTCGTCAGATTATCATTCATTGTATCTACGCTAAGGTTGGTTTCCTCGCTAAGAGCAGAGTACCTGTTCTGCAGTGACACTCTGAATTTCTGTACTTTCCCTCTCAGTGCTAGCTCATTGATTGGCTTCTTGCGTATCAGTTTCTGTCGTTCCTTCTTCAAGTCTAGGCTGATTCGAGCCCGTACCATTCTACGGTCACTGCATCTTACCTTGCCAACCACTTCCACATCCTGCACGACTCCTGGGTGTGCAGTCATTATAAAGTCTATTTCGTTCTTAATTACGCCATTAGGGCTCCTTCATGTCCACTTGCGGTTTTCTCGTTTTCGGTAGAAGGTATTCAAAATACGCAGATTATTGCGTTCTGCGAATTCTACTAGTAGCTCTCCTCTGGCGTTTCTAGTGCCGATGCCATAATCTCCTACTGCCTGGTCTCCAGCCTGCGTCTTCGCTACCTTTGCATTAAAGTCGCCCATTACTATAGTATACTGTGTTTTCACCTTACTCATTGCCGATTCCACGTCTTCATAGAAGCTTTCAACTGAAGCGTCATCATGGCTGGATGTAGGCGCGTAAGCCTGTACTACCTTCATTTTGTATCTTTTATTCAGTTTAATTACAATGCCTACCACCCTTTCATTAATGCTGTAGTAATCCTCTATGTTGCCAGCTATGTTTCTGTGAATTAGGAACCCTACTCCCAGTTCTCTTCTGTCTGCCAAGCCCCGATAGCAAATGACGTGCCCATTCTGTAGCACAGTATAGGCCTCATCTGTCCTGCTAACCTCACTCAGCCCTATTATATCTCATTTAATGCCTTCTAGCTCCCCGAATAATACAGCTAGACTTCCCTCACTAGATAACGTTCTAACGTTAAACGTTGCTAAGTTCAAGTTCCAATGGTGACCTGTCCGTATCCAGAGATTCCTAGCACCCTCTGCTGCTTTGCAGATCTGACCGCCGCCGTGGTCAGTTGCTCCGCAGCTGGTGGGGACTGAGGGCCGTGAGTTAATTGACGAATGCCTACGGGAGGGGGTGGCCAGATACTGCACCAGGGTGGCCAATCCTTCTCTGGTGAGATCATCGGTGCGTACCGGCTTTAAGCCGGTACGATCAGACAGTAGTGGGAATGCTCCATGCATGTCTTCCTTATTGTTGTTCAGCAGCATTGGCGGCCACCCACCACGGAGCCCAACGAGGGGACGCTACAAGTTTACAAATGCTGAAACCTGCAGACGCCAGCCGTACAACGCCACTATAACCCAATGCGCCTAGACTAAGGTAGGCTATTTGCACAGGGTTAACCCTAGCCGCCAGGAAGTTTGGAAGTAAACGGAAGAGAGTATAAGACAGGACAGATAAATAGTAAGAGATAAAGACGAAGATGTAGGGAGGGAGAGATAGGAAAAGGCGACTGCCGATTCCCCTGGGTGGGTCAGCTCAGGGGTGCCGTCTACGTGAAGCCGGGGCCAAAGGGGTGTGTTGCCTCTGCCGGGGGGCCTTAACGGTCCAATCACCCAGCGTCGGCTCAACCCCCAGGATCCCCTTTTCCTCGGACACGGCAAAGCCACGCACGGCTAGGCGTGGGAGGGAGTCGAAACTCCCCCGTTAGCTCGGGTTCGTGGTGTCGCTACACACCAAACGCCTACTTGCGCAGGCACCCCTGCGGTCATCTCCGATTCAAGCGGCCTTAACTGAAATAATGCTACTGTATGGCTATACAAATACGATTGAGTCCCCAACACGAGTAAACTAATCAACAGCAGCAATAAGAGATCTTTGCTACACGAACTTTTCTCAGGACGCGGTTTTTTCCGGAGTGTTTTCCTCTGGTCTAAGTAACCACTTGCCGTTCTTTGTATTTGTCCCTTTAAGTAAAAAACGAACTACCCCTATATCTATTCACGTACAACGAATGGTTCCAATAATATCGCTGTTTTCTGTGAGTTGCTGAAAACAACCGATTAGACAGACGTTTACAATGCAACCGATCCAAATGAAGCGTACAAAAATTTCATTATAAAGGTTATTAACCATTACAATGTCGCTGTTCCTGTTATGGTAATTAGAAAATACAGAAAGGCCCGTAAAGATTGGATAAACAAGGCTCTTTTTATGAGAATAAAAGAAAAAACTTGATGTTCACTAAATTTCTTAGAACGAGAAGTTCTGGGATATTAGTTGAATACAAAAAGCTTCGTAATGTGCTAAATGCTGATCTAAAAAAAAGCAAAGTCGTCACTTTACAGAAAAAAGTTTTCAAACATAAGTAACAATGTTAGGCCGCTGTGGTAGCTCAGTGGTTAAAGCAAAGGTAACAATGCTAAGCAAATCTGGGAAGGAATTAAAACTCATAGGCAGCAAAGCTAACACAACACCCGTCGAAATGCTGGTTAAGGGTATTATCTATGACGGTGTTACGTTAGCCGACAAATTCAATCAACACTTCCTAGAAGCTGGCAAATATGCCGGCTCGATTCCCTTGCCTAATAATACCTTTCTTACGTCATGCATTCAGATTTCCAACTATGACTCAATATTTCTGACGCCAACAACAGAAGCAGAAATAACAACCATTATTAATTCTCTAAAAAAGAATTGCCCTCCTGGTGATGATGACATTTCACCATTGCCAATTAAGAATTTCATTAGTTGCCTTATAGAACCACTGACCTATATATTCAACCAGATGTTGGCTACTGGCGTGTTCCCAGATAGATTAAAGATAGCACGTGTTGCTGTTGTTTTTGAAGGTGGAAATAAAACAGAATTCGGTTTTACCGGCCAATTTCAGTTCTGCCAATTTTTTCTAAGGTTGCTGAAAAAATAATTTATGCACGTTTCTTTGGCTCCTTTCCGCAAATAATGTGATAAGTGACCATCAATACGGTTTTCAACCTGGGAAATCTACTGAAACCACATTACTTTATATAAAGAATGTCTTAATTCGAAACATTGAAATGAAACACTTTACTATTGGACTATTTCTCGACTTCAGTAAAGCATTTGATTCGGTTCAACATGACATTCTCTTAGCAAAATTAGAAATTTATGGAATTCGTGGCATTGCAAAAATCCTTATGAAAAGCTACCTGACTGCACGTCAACAATACACAAAGCTACATAACGACACTTGCTCTAACTACGGAACAATAAAATATGGAGTATCTAAGGAGTCAATATTAGGACTCCTTCTATTCACCTCAAGTTAGTTGGGTTACGACAAATATATGCATTATTTCAATAAGACGTGATATATGAACTATTTGAAATTATTTAACTAAATCACTATTTGCTTCAAATTCACTTCGGACCTAAAATTCTTAGTTTGCCTAACAAATATAAATAGTCAAAATCAATCAAGAGTTCTAAAAAAAGAAGACCAGCGTGAGGCAGTTTGACGTACATCGAGGTGCTCCTCTCGTGTGATGGATGCGGGGATTCCCTCGGACGCCCACTTGCCTGTTGATATCTCAAGGCTGAAACAGTGGATGGCCACATCCAGAAGGAAGGCTGGCTTGAGATGTGGCGAGTTTTTTAGATTGTACGCACACTCTGGGTGCTCTCTGAGCCAGGCAGTCTCATTGGCCGAGTGGTTTAACACAACATCTGTCAATGACAACATTTTCCATTCATCACACATCATGTTGACCAGTTGCTCTACGTCCATCATGTCGTATGTGTGATCTGGCGTGCTGAACATGGGATTAAGCTTGCGATGGTCACGGAGAGAGTAGGAAGAATGGGAGGCCCCGAGCTCCTGGATGGGTGTGAAGTGGACAAAGTTGTAACCACTCTCACGGCTGACTGCGAGCTTGTCCTTCCAGCTATCGAAGTGGTCTAGGCACTTGGTCAGCACTGTCTGGCACTGGATACAGTTCAGGGGCAGCACCTCCCGATCCTTGCCACGATGAAGCACAGGATCAACAAGAAAGTAACCCGACCCAGCTTGTTCGTTTTCCTCATTGCATGTGAAGTAGTAATTAAAGCTTCCAGCCAGTGTGAATGTGACATCAGCAAAGTATGCCGTCTCATCATTGGGGTTGTGGACGTCATGGCTCCAGTGAACTTGGTTATACTTTGTCCTCGAGTAGCCAGAGCCAGCTACAAGTGGGGTGTTTATGAAGAACTTGACATTTTTGCCATACAGCAAGGGACCCAGGATGAACCGAACTTTTGTACCTTTGGAAAGCCGGTAAATAGTGCTTTCCAGGACTCCATTGTTGAGGTGGAAAACACTGATTGGAAGGGCAGATTGTGATGACTCTTCACCGGACCAGTTGGCGATTTGCATGGCGTGCTCTGACAAGCCGTTCGATTCGAATGCTGCGAAAAGGTGGGGGTCTAAGCCAGAGACGATCTCATGGTCGCTGCAAGTTGCAGGGAAAGTTCAACGCGCTTTCATCGTCAGCAGTTCTGGCTTAATTCTAGCAGAAAGAATACACCGGCGCAGATGACAGTTGAGGGGGTCCGCCGTAATAAAAGCTTCTGGCGACAATGATGACTGAATTCCTCTGATGTACTTCAAGAAGTGTTTACTGTACCAAGTTGACAGTACATACCCTCTTTACTCCCGTGAAGCCGGTCGTCAAAGGTAGGCCGCTGTAAACGGCGCGTCATTAGTGAGTTCCGTTTGTTTTGCTTTATGCATCCATCACGAAGCTTCTTCTTCGTAAGGTTAAAAGTTGGACGAGTTGGCGCACGTTCATTTCTCAAGCAGCGCACGGAGACAAGACACAAAGGAACGAAAAGGACGAGGCTGCTTCTTCTTCGTACTCGTTCAAAGACAGGGCTGGGGGCGGGAGGGGGGCAAATCTTGCAATTATCTCAACCAGTGTCCCCCACTCCTAACGGAGAGCCCAGCGCGTACCTACTCCCGGAGATGGAAATGGCTGTTCGATTGGACGTCCGCCATGATCGAGTGCAAGGAAAAGAAGGTTGAGGGAGGCTAATTTAACTTTGTCAAGGACTGAATCAGCGAGCGGTGGTCACAGCACAACAGCAGTAGCGGAGCACAGCACCGCTCACAAAAAAATGGTACTCCTCCTCCACTACGGTGAAGCCCGAGGAAACAGATATCCCGGGCATCCCACAGTTCTTATTCGCACAGGTTTCACTGTTCCCTTTGACAAATCGTCCTTCGCGTCAGGGTTGGAGGTAAGCAAGTATACACGTTTCTCCAGCGTGAATAGAATATTGTTACGAAAGATCGAAAACTCGGTGTGCAACATGCGCAGTATACTTTCTGGTGCGCAGTATCGACTTCCCGCTTGTTAGGCAGTTGAGACAGGCGCCATCCAAGCCGAGTTTCGTAAGGTTGTTTCCTCATCGGGTGTATATAGCTACACAGCCCTGACACAGCGTAAAGGCCTGACTACACGTACGCGTCACATTGCGTCAGCGCGTGGCGTTTTGACGCGGCGACGCCGCCACCCTCTCTCTTCGAAGGGTGAGGGAGCGCAGGCTCACGCAGCTTGCTTTCTCTCTCCATAGGGAAAGGGTGCGACGCCGCGTCAGAAAGCCTCCACTGACGCGATGCAACGCACGAGTGTGGCCAACTCCGGCGATTTTTCAAGGTCAATGAAATTCACTGGGTACGTCCGTTTACATGTTTGCGCCATTCATGCCATCTGGCAGGCTTCAGAGCTTGGCAGATTCTTTTCATGTGGATTTTGTAGCTTGCCTTCAAACTCACACCTCGCTTGCCAGAAATAATGGCAACATTGTGTGGGTTGCATCGATTTGTACAAAGCGGAAGTGGCGATACTGATGTGTCCGCTATGGGTTTGGCTGGCGCTTGGCAGAGAAATATACTGCGTATAGATTGTCCACTTGATACTTTCTGCAGCCGAACAAGTGTGTTTAGAAATAGTTGTTAACGATTTAGAGCACGAGGTACTCTACAATGGGAGAGCACAAAGCCGTCCCGTAAGTTTGAAACCAGACTCGATTGACTGCTAAATTGCGTACTAATGCTCACCTTTACTTTTTTTGTAATACAAATATTTGATAGCCTCCTTAGAAGGACAATGAGAGCCCAAATTTGACATCAAATTTTCGGGAAGAAGAAGTCTGATGGATTTCTGCAATTTTTTAAATCTGCTCTGCATCGTGTCTTGCTAAAGACGTTTAATGCTTTAGCGCAAAAATCAGTAAAGTTTCACTAGAAAGTGTTGTCTTTCTGCATTCGTTTTGCACAAAGTCTCCACACTCATGTGGTTTAAATGTGCGCACTGAGTGTACAGGCATTCCCTCGGTGGAAGCATGGGTGTGTAGCCTACATTCGCTTTCGCAGCATGGGGGCACGGGTTCAAATCCCAACGTCCGAAAGAAGAATTTGTTACTTCATTTATGCTGAAGACATTATCGGGTCTCACCAGCCAGTCGTGGCGCGGAAAGTGGCGCAGTAGTTCGGCTGCAGGGGCCTACGGGATTGTCCGCTCTTTTTATGCAAGTATGTTTCTCTATGGGCGTATTGTGCTGGCGGGCGTGCTATACGTGGAAAAAGGTGTTGCGTAGAGGTCCGCACACGATTCGCCATACTCTCTAGAGCACTGTAGCCATATATTCATCCTAACAGCGTAAGCGTGTTAGCTGATCGCCACAGGCACGAACTTGGACGGCGTGGAGAGGTAGTGTTATATGGCGGCGTTGTGCGCAACCAGGCAGGTTTTAGACATGACATCCCAGATGACAAGCGCGCAGTGTGTTTTTCAACACATTGCGCGCCTGCCATCTCGGAGGCCATAGTACAGGCAAAGGATTACGTCGCACGTAGAAGAGCACTTGGCGCGGTTTTGATGTTGCGGTGTTTCGCTAATTAAAAATATTTTTCTAATCTGTTGAGAATTTCCGCTATCGGGCGCATGACAAGATTGTCTAAGGAACATAAAAGCACCATTATCCTGACGTGGTAAAAACAGTCATCGGAGTTGGCCTTTAAGGGGATGGGCCACTGCTCGCTGGGCGAGGCGAGATGAGGCGTTGCACCGTTTTTCGCGCACCCCCTGAGTCAGCCACAGCTTTCAAAAACGTTTTTATGCGATTTATAGTTAATTCAATATAACTCTTTGGTCATTTCTGTTAATTTTAATATTTTTGGCCTTGCTGGTTAATTTTCATCATTAGAGTATCACTAGACTTCTTGCGACCTGTACTGCGCGCTTTACTGGGAGCATGGTAAAGCCACGTGATATGCATGAATGGGAAACGAATCGGGAGTTTAGAGTGATCCACTCTAAAAAAAATAAAAGACACTGGGTGCGGGCACCGTACTCATACTTGCTCAAAAAAGCAACCCAGAAATACTGATTTTATCGTTGGGGACCTAACAAAAATCTTGACAATCAAGGCCAGACGAAAAACAGGGCGATGCTATTTTAAAAGATTCTTCTAGAGCGATAACACAACTTTTTTTTATTTATTTATTTATTGATACTGCGATCTTTTACGAGATCATAGCAGGGGTGGTACAAAACATAAACATAAACATCAGTGAAAACAGGCAAACAAACAATCAAAAACAATTGTAATACAAACTTATGTAACTGATAGCTGCAGTGATTCTTCTAGACAAGAGAATCAACAAAAAGCAAGGTACAAACATAGATAACAATCATTTCTGCAGTGACTCTTCAAATGCAGACAATGTATTTAGGGTAACAACATCGTTATGTAGACTGTTCCAATCCACGATAGTCCTCGGAAAAAAAGAATATTTGAAACAATTTGTTCGTTGCATCAATGGAGAGATAGTAAGATTGTGTCTCTGTCTTGTTCCGTAACCCGATGAAAAGTGAACGATATTGTTCCGTAACCCGATGAAAAGTGAACGATAAGTCTGATAAGTCAACTTGCATAGTGATGAACAGATGTTTATGATAAAGCTAACATTACAACGGATTACGTGACTAGTTGTATCACAGGAACTTTCTTCGTGCGGTTAGCCCTTGACACGGACGACTATGGCGTTCTCCTTGTACTAGAGTTGCTGTCGATGTCTTCCAACCTTTGAAACGATCACACCGAACAAAATTCGTCAAACTGGGTTTGTATCTTCGCCGGTGCCATCGCTGCTTCCGAGCGTTGTATTCGTCCCCGTTTGGAATAAACAGTCGTTTAGCGCAGTATGCTGAGTCTTTCCTGTACATTTTAGAACTTGTAAGCTTCGCCCGGTTATCACGCAACGGCGCGTGGGATATTTGCTGAAGCATCCAGCGGCGCATCTTGCTAAGAAAAGTGACTCGGCTCGGTGGTGAGCCTGCACTATTTGTGATGCTATAGGTTAGTAACAGCAGCACCACGCTTGGTTATTCACTGTAAATTTGTGGTGAACACGTGTGTTACATTTAGAATTCTCATAATCGAGATAGCTACTGTAGGAGCACACTTAGCGCATCATCGCATTCCCCATCACTGCGATGTCCAGAATAAATATCGAGCGTGAGTCGAAACCCAGATCCCGCCTACGCCTCTTAACACCCTAAATACGCAGCTTCAGTCACGGCATTGACGTAGACGGGATGTCGGGGGTCCGCACACATAAATACGCGCACACAAAAATTGATCATTCAAGGTGTGGAACAACCTGCCACCAAAATAGAGATATTCTCGCTACACCTTTTAGACACGGTCAGCCAATAACTGTCCTATCGCTTCGATCCGCAGGTTCTTTTCGTGCGCCACCCCTTCGAGCGTCTAGTCTCGGCCTTCGAGGACAAGGCCGGAAAACCCAGGGACAGGGAACGCTTCTTCTACGAAGTCTACTGGGACCGCATCCTGGCTGGCAACAACGGAAGCAGAAACAGCGACGCCACGACCAACTCTACACGCGCCATCACTTTTCCCCAGTTTGTGGACTACTTGCTTCGGGTGCCTGTATCCCAGTGGGACGACCACTGGGCGCCGTACTACTCCCGTTGCGAGCCGTGTCTCTTCCGGTACAACTTTGTGGGACACCTGGAGACGGCCGCACGAGACATGGCACTGCTGTGGCGACGCATGGGTCTCAAGATGCCGCCAGAGTCATCGACCCTGGAGCATCGCAACGAGACACCTGGGGAGCGTCGACGGCGACGATACTTCGACCAACTGACGACGAGTCAGGTGGAAGGACTGTACCAGCGGTACTTCTACGATTTTGTGCTGTTCGGCTACGACCACCGAAACCATACCGCTGGTTCTAATAGTTGAATCACTGCACCGCCAGCTGATACGAATGTGACAGTTATGTTCTTCAATGTGTGCACGGGACGTCTTCCACTGTGCAGAAACAAGACGCCTGCGTAAGATACAGGCCCAACACATGCACAGATTACGAGTGCAATATCCTGACCCTTCCTTCCCCTTGGATTTTGCGTAGATGTTGCAATGCGCACATGTGGCACACGACAAACTCCCTGTTGCAGTGAAGTTCACTTGGGAATACGCAGGCTTTTAGCTCCGTGATACTTACGTGCGAGCCGTGCCTCTTCCGGTACACCTGTGGAACATCCGTAAAACGGCTGAACAGGACATGGCACTATTGTGGTGACGTGTGGATCTAAATACACCGTAGTAGTCGTAGACGCTGGAGAGCAGCAACTCCTCGGAAGAACACATCGACGTTGCAACTTCGTCCAAATGAGCACTAGTCAGGTGGGAAGACTACATCGGCAGTACTTCTACTACTTCGTGCTGTTCGGGTACGACCAACGAAGCTGTGTGTAGCGGATGCGGCGATGCCGAAGTGCTCAACAACATCATCTGCTCCCGACGCAGACTGGTGAGCCGCTACCAACATGTTGGGCTTCTAGCGACATCCATGGAGAATATTCTTTTCCCTGTGCGGTCACCACTGCCAGCCCTGGGGGCTTTCCTGGAGTTTACAGGACCTGCTGAATTCCATCATAACTTAATTAGGATGTGTCGGCCTTCTGCCCGTGCCAGGGCAGAATACCCCCTCTTCTACTCCCCTATCTCCTCACTTTATCTCTGTATCCCCTTCAAGTCCCATTTCCCTCCCCGCAAGGCCCTTAGCCGTGCCCCCAATAAGAGAGACAAAAACGAGGGCATTTTTCTTTTCTCTTCTCCTATAAATAGCCACTTGTTTCATATATCGGTCAACGACCCCTTGCGTGGCATGCACCTCCTTAAATTGAGAGGACGATGTGGATCACGCTCCAGGCGCCATGAAGCAGACACAACGCAATGGGCTATCCCTTCTGAAAATTACTGTTGATTTTCCATTGTCGGACTATCATCGCATGATTGACTCTATTGATCATCAATGGTTCTGCAATACTTATTTGATTTGCTTCAAAAGTTTGCCGACAATATTTTTGTAGGACACTTTGCAATAAAAATGTCATTGTCTCATTTCTATTGAAATACCATTGAGAAATTCAGTATGTCGTAAACAATAATTCTGTTGATTCTCTACCGATTTCATAGATCCATGGCTTTTAAAATAAATGTCGTGAGCCAATTTTCAATACTGGTCAACATTTTCCTCAACAATATTTTGATTGAACCGCCAAGTATATTCAGTGCCATCTGTTGTCATTGTTCAATAACTTCTTTTTCTTTTTTTTCAATAAGAATTTTTGTAAGGGTATGCGTTTTTTAAGGTCATGCTGGCCACTCGTCAGGGCTGTCACCCCAGCCAACGTTGTCATGCTGGCAGGCTTTGCACGACAAAAATTTACCTACTCTAATGTTATTTTTTTTTCTAAACGCTTGCCCCCATTGCTCAGCCTATGAGTGAAAGTCCGGCCTCGGCTACGTCGGCTTGTCAGCGTTGTGAATGCCTGCCACGCGCCATCCTGGCTAGTAGCGATTTTGCCTTAGTGGTGACAGCGGCTAGGACACCACGACTCGTACTCTCAGTACCAGAGGTACGACCTCGGACTTCCTGGCAATCGGTGGCAGCTGTGCGGTACCATGACCCGTACTGCCAGCCGTGCACCAGAGGTACGACCTCAAACTTCACAACAGCGCCAACACGACCCTTTGTCATTTCAATAATGTTAACCGGATCATTCATTGTCAGGTATGTCATGCATGCCAGGTGCTATAAACCTAGAGAAGCCAATATTACCGTGGTTGGTCGTATGCCGGCTTCGCTCATGGGAGGCAGCGGGTGCCCATCACGCATCTCGCTGTCGCCGGGCTTTGTGGCTCTGGTTGCTGTAGCGGTCATCGTTGTAAACCAGGACCACCGCGATTTGCTTTTCACGAGGGAAACAACTACCTTAACAATGGAGTTGGCGCCACATCGCACGTACAACCTCTTGCCCGGAGTTTGGCGTCTAGTTCGGGTGAATTAGACTGCAGTGGTGATCATCGGATGTCGGTATGGTGGGCATTTTTAGCAATGAAAATGTAGCAAATACGGATCTCTGTAGAATTATACCAGCACGCGTGCATTCCACACGCGAGCCCGTCATCTTATCACGTGTTCGCCATGGCTTTCTGATATCAGTAAGCCACCGCTTTAACATTTGCAATGGCGCTTGACGTTATCCCTGTGCGCGGTACACTAGATAATGACGCGCCCTTTTCTTTTGGGGCGAGTTTATTTACCGCATACTGTTTTTTTTATAAGTGGTTGGGAGAGGGGCATAAAGCTGCATGGCACAGCTTGACAACGCCCCACGTCGCAGATTCACGGTGTCAACACTACGGCGCGAGCAAAGCAATCCAGATCACATTTGAACCAACATGCTACAATCGAAAACAGAGTTGTGCAAGAAGGAGGTATCAACGGGGACATTTGCCAAAACATATTCGAATTTTAAATATTCTAAATAGTACGCGTACATTTTTCTCGAGTAAATTTTAAATTATTTATTGTATTTGGCACACCACCGATCGTAGATATAACGGGGCTGACTCAACCGTTTGTCACGGGTCCCGTTATTTCGTGGAAGATCGCCGGGTAATTCCGAGGGCCGACGTATCGGACCCCGAACCATACCACGAAAGCGTGGACAATTTAGAAGTGGTCCTTTTTGGCGCGCCAGCAGACGCCGGCTGTGGTCCAAAGAACAAGTCAGAGCCGAGAGTTGATAAACAAAACAAAATTATATTCTCAATATTGGTAGATCAAAACCAATACACCAGTATGCACACTCCACAATAGTTGAGTACAATATGTCACCAATCAAACAACGTAATACACAGTACAATCAGCCACTCTCGAAATAATGGACACAGACAGCAATACGCACTACAATGCAGTCGCATGCATTGAACTACCAAGACACTTAAAGACTAAAGAATTAGAAAACTTATTCATTCCAAAGTTCTTGGAACAAAAGTGTGAATGATACTCTTCCGAGAATCACTCACTCAAAGTCCAGCGTTTTTTGTCGTTCCGCTGCCCCCGAAGTTTCTCTTCCAGGAAACCTCACGTCTTCAATTCGCCGCTCTCCACGCTTCAAACTTCTTCGCCGGAAACACGTCGGCTTCACACTCGCAGCTGTTGCCACGCGTCGTCGCTCGATAGCGGTAGACACACACTCTTGCCTGCAGCTCGAGTCGTCACCACTCAGGTGGAAATCCTCTTCTTCTCCACTTCCTTCTTCTCCTCCTTTGTCACGGAAGACAAAAGGCTTCGCCCACAAGGCGGTAAACCCTACGCACTCTGGCACATCCTTTCTTCTTCTCCTGCTTTTTCACTAAGGACAAAACCTTCACCGACAGACGCGGCGGGATACCCTACGCACTCTGGCACATCCTTTCTTCTTCTCCTGCTTTTTCACTAAGGACAAAACCTTCACCGACAGACGCGGCGGGATACCCTACGCACTCTGGCGTTACCTTCCTTCTGCTGCTCTCCCATCTCGGCTGCTCGATTAAATACCTTCCGTGCGAGATTCCAGAAAGTTATCATTTTGTCGGCGCGATACGCAGCGAAGGCTGGGGGAAAGGGCGAGACGGTTCGAAGGCCGTCCGCGACGGATGACACAAGCCGGCATCACCCCGCCCCTTTCCATGTAGAACATTCTAGGGCTTGCTAGGGCACCGATGAGAGGAGGTTCGTCGGCGAACCCTCGCTTCCGAGAAGAGAAGGACGTGCGCCCGAGGAGTCTTTGGATGCTTGTTTTCTTTTCTTTATCGTTGACCTCTCGGCGCTTCGTCACGAGAATTTGGCGGCACGCCCCTTTTTGAGCGCTCATTTTGTGACACCGTTACAACTCGGACATGAATCCACAATGCCCAGACTGCACAGAAGTGTACTGTTCACTCGTACATATGCTCTGGCAATGTCCCGCGTTACCACAGGGACATCTCACCAGTGAGTCCGACTAGCAAGAGGCACTCAGGAGCCCGAAGCTCCAACATCAACTAGAGGCAGTTCAGAGGGCCCAAGAACTGCCGGAACGCCACTACGTTCCTGCCTCGACTCGGGCGTCGCCTCTGCTAGGATGTCCGTCGTGGACACCCTGGTGGCTTAAACTCCTCATGAACTTTTAACAAAGTTCCTGACCGACCGACCGACTGACCAACCGACCGACAGACAGACTGACTGACTGACTGACTGACTTTGGCAAACAATAGCACAATACCTCAAAACCGTGCTTTTGGCGTGGCCTCGTAGCATACCAATGTTCAGAGCATTTAGAGCGTTCGATTGTATGTTCATAGTGCGGTGTACAAACTCGCTTTTCAGGAAACATGGGGCAGTTAAATATTAGAGGGCCCTCCACCAGCCTCTGAAAATGAAAAAAAAGAAAAACAGTGACCACATTATTCTCTCCTGGGGTTCCCCTTCTGGTGCACTTCGTGCCGCACGAATTGTAATTCCCCCGACGTCATTAATTTACTACTTTGTTTCTATTGGTCCCTGTATGCGAAATATCAGACGTGAACTGTCTCCTGTACTGCTTTGCCATGCAGCCGCCCATTCGTTTTTCTATGCCAAGCGTCACTGCCGTTCGCCATTCGTTGATTTCCCTTAGTTTTGTGTCTTTCCAACTGCACAGGCGGTGATAACAGCTCGTAGCTGACATGCGCGAAACCTCAAGAGCGACAACGCTTAGTGCAGACCTCATTCACGTGCTTTTTTTTTCAGAAATACGTGGCGAGGAGGAAATATCGCCTGTATGAAGGGCAGCAAAGCCGAGAAGGAAACCACTCCCTCGTCTTTGAACGCAAGGTGGTGAGAGGCCCTTTAATTCAAGCCCATAGAACTTGTAGGGGCTTGACATTTGATCACTAGGGTATTGCTTACCAAAACCATACGATTCTGAGAGGCGCCGTAGTGGAGGTATCCTGAAATACATGCCCTCTTCAACGTCCATCGTACACGGACCTGTAGTATTTAATTTGATATGCAGGGTTCAGCGTCCCTAAACCACAATACGATTACGAGAGGCGCCATAGTGGAGGGCTCAGGCAATTTCGACCATTAGGGGTTCTTTAACGTGCACCCAAATCTGAGCTCACGGGTCTGCAGCATTTTCGCCTGCTTCGAGAAATGTGGCCACCGCAGCCGGAATTTGATCCCGAGGTCTGCGGATCAGCAGCCCAGTAACTTAGCCACTAGAGACCACCGCGGCGGGGCCCTCTCCTTCGGGTCAGCAGGCATGGGGCATTTTTGGCAAGGAGAAGGGGCATTTCAATACGAAATACTAGTGGAGTTGAAAGACTTTTTGGAGATTTGTAAATCGTACGGTTGTATAAGTCGTTATAATGTTTGTAAAAGATTGACCGTCGTTCCAGTGCGAACATCCGTTTACGTTTTACCGGTGTTTTACCGTTTGTCAGTGCGCATATGTTGGTTTCACGGCACTGATCAAGGTTCCTTGGTGAGCTGGATCTTCCCCAGCTGTCACAAAGAGTGTGCTGTCATGCGAAGCATGTACGACGTCATGCTGATGGCGGGTTGGGAGCCCGGCACTCTACGTCCTTTCTTCTTTTTTTTTTTGGGGGGGGGGGTCAGCACTCACACATTCACACATAAAAAATCCTTTACGTTGTTAGCCACTGACGGCCACTCTGATAAACGTTGACTTTGACCCTACCTCGTCTTTCACGACCATAACGGTTTCTTCGTCCCCTTGTCGTCGTCTGCGAGAAAAAAATCATACATAACTACTTCATTTCCCCACAGATGAGCGGTGATAACGCGCATTTTATGATCGCATATGACCTTCATTGTGGTGCACGTTAAAGAACGCCAGGTGGACGAAATTTACGGAGCCCTCCACTACAGCGTCTCTCATAATCGTAAGGTGGTTTTGAGACGCTAAACCCCACATATCAATTATTAACCTCATTAGACGATAACATTATAATCGTCAACAACTTATTCGGACATTCTACGGAGGCGGGGCTTCCTCACATTCGTGTTACTCTGCAAGTACAGTACGACCAGGGCCGTACCCAGTGTTTTTTTTTTTGTTTTTTTTTTCGGGAAGTGTTCATGTGGAATGGCTAACTTGGGCAAGTGGTGGTCGGTGTGAAGGCGTTTGAATACTTTCGTACCACACGAAAAGCTAAAGGAAGAAAAAAAACGCGGAGTTGTCCAATCCCCCTGGACAGGAAATACGGCGGACTTCCAGCTCTACAACTTGCACAGCTGCACTGTTTTTTATTTAAAGAAAGTGCCACCCGCCCAGGCGTATTGCGCATGCGTATTGTGCCAGGTCGCGCGGCGAAGTACGCACAGTGCACGTCGTCTACCACGTTCTGCTTCGGAGCGATGTTCGTCGTTTACCGCGACGTAAAAGCGTAGTCGTCGCCATGGCTCCCGACCACAGCCAGATAGATGGACAAAACCGTGACAACAAATTGGTCACACGATTTGTGCTCACGAGTTTCTCACGGGCTTTTAAGGGCGCAGGCTCCTCTCCCATGCGACATCACCCCTGAATGGCCGAAGGGCCAGACCGGGAAGCGCTTGTGCGCATTTCGTAGAAACTAACAGGTACCCGGCGGCAGTGGAATTCGAACCCACGACCTCCCGTAGCTGAAGCGGGCACTTTACCGCGAAACCACGGCTGCTTTCGTTTTTTCATGGTATTTAATAGAGTAATTGCACAATAAAGACAAAATCAAGTGAACAAAAGTACAATCAAATCGCGAAATCACGAAACTGAAAAAACGTTTCGTCATTAATTCACACACAATTCGTTATCTTCCACCAGCAGCGCTTGATGAAGTACCATATGATATGTTTTTCCTCATGGGTATGCACAGCTTGTGGAAGACACGAATGCAAGACCGCAATGCAGAGCCCACCACCTCTTCAAGCGCACACTTCATTCAAATGGCTATCCACCTAAAAAACATTTACGACGAGCTGGACTTTAGACCGGACTGGTACTCCGTCTAAAGAAAACTGTTTGACCTCACCCCTTTTTTCTTTGTATAACGAAGCCACAACTGCTGTGGCGTGGTAGGTTGGTGATGCGCTATTAACGGCTACACTGAGTTGTCACGCGTGAATTGTGAACTAAAACGCATGCAAGGGGCAAAATGTAATCGAATGCGTGGCGTGAATTTCTTCAAAACGTGGTTGGTTGGTGCCCGTGGCTCACGGCATATCAGAGTAGCGAAAAGCTAGCGGTCAAATTTCACCCGGAATATAGACCTTAAGTATACCTCTTTCTAGCACTCGAGTTCCTGCTTCACTGCGTAATTGACAAATTGGTTCCCTTTCTGCAATTAATCTGCGGAAACCTGGCAAATATCAAATCAAAGTCCCCACTAAATTTTGTAATTGTTCCGCCATCTGTCAACACTAAAACAACACAATGCAACCAAGCTTTGTCGTAAAAACAAAAGATGGCGCTAACGTTCTGTACTTTGTTGTTGTTTTTAGTTGAATTGGTAGCAATTGTCTCCGCACTGCGCGTTCCGCATGTTTATTTATTGTGTGGTTCGTTAGCACGCGGGAGCCTGTTGCATTTATCGAGAGATCTTGTTATCAGAGTTTTATTTCTCAAAGGTACTGAGTTCAATTCATTCTTCTCACGTAACAATCGATATCACGCCAATAAATCCTGGCATAATTATAGTGTGCTAGATTATAGTACACTATAGCATAATATCACAGTGAAGCAGGGGCATTACAGTGCCACGGTGCCAGGTGTGTCACGCCGGGCTATTTCAGAATGTCAAATTTAACGATAGTTATAGCGTCAGAACAAAACGACTACAAAAAAAAAACAAGGACAATATCGCTCGTGTCCTTCTTGTCTTCTCGTTGTCGTTCTGTTCTCGCGCTATAACTATCGTCATGTCATACCAACTAGCCCAAACTGCCACACTTCTAAACCCATTTTAAGCAGGTGCCCCCCGCCCCTCGCTCCCTAATCCCCCAAACTACAACAGTTAACGCCAAAACCTGAAAACCATGTGACGCAAGAGCTGCTTTGACTAACTGAAACTTCCAATTTAGATACCCAGCCTGTTCTCATACGCGCTAACATCCACTAGCTCGGTCGAATGCAGTCATAAAATGTTTAATAATGCAACGTTTTCTCGTGCTCAACAAACATTAGGCCCCGAGTCTACATTATGTAGAATTTGCGAATCTCCCGTTGGCATAAATCACATTGAAGCAATAAAACAGTCAGTTGTCAGTCAGCGCTCGTCCTGTTTTTTTTTTTCATTCGTCTTTTCTAACATTGCACTGTGTTTAACTTTTACCACGTTGATAATTTGTAATGATTTATCCCTAGCTTCCGCAGACATGAATGGCACTTCGCAATCATTGAGGAAAATATAGGTGCAAAACCTCCTTTTTTTGTTGTTGTTGTAGCTTCCTTAGTTAGACACAAAACAGTAATCAGAACTGGCAGAAAATGACAACTTACCGCTGGCAGGGACCGAACCTGCGACCTTCGAATAAATGCATCCGATGTTCTCTACCAGCTCAACTAATCCCGGCTGCGGCGGCTGCATTTCCGATGGAGGCGGAAATGTTGTAGGCCCGTGTGCTCAGATTTGGGTGCACGTTAAACGTTAAAGAACCCCAGGTGGCCGAAATTTCCGGAGCCCTCCACTACGGCGTCTCTCATAATCATATAGTGGTTTTGGGACGTTAAACCCCACATATCAATCAATCAATTACCAGCTCAACTACGGCCATCGTTTTCGCAATGGCGCGCATTTAGAGCGTATGCCCAGCGGTGGCGGTTCGAATACGAAAAAAAAAAAAAGAAAGGAGCCCCACCGATGTGCCACCCGTCATGCACATTGACCATGTGTCGATAAGAGCCAGTTACGCGATCTGTGAGCGATAACCGCGCAACGTGCAGCTCGCAATTGTTGGTGAGTAAGGCACATAACTCATAGTAGTGAGTTATGTACGCGGTCTGGAAAACCAGTCTCTCGAGGTTTTTTTTTTTTTTTTTTGCGACTTCTCTATTCATCGGCTTCTCGTCCCTTTGCAGGTTGCTCACATGTTTTGACGGGATTTCAATGCCGTAGGCTGCCTTTCCCAGACGTGTCACCCCTGAAGAAGCCGAGTGTCGGGCCGGGGGACGCCTGTGCCCATTTGGAAAACCGGTGGGTGACCGGCGGTAACGCGGGTTTGAACCCACGACCTCCCGCAGCCGAAGCGGACACTCAACCACGAGGCCACGGCTGCGGTGGCTCTGCCGTCGCTACAACGCTGGTTTATGTGCACCGTACCGTTTCGCTATACAAATAACAGATGGCGCTAGCGTCTTCGAAAATCGCGAGATCGGCAAAGTAGCCCTCTCGACAGCGCTTATGATTTGCAAAACTACCATACGCTCCATGCAACGTTTTGCACGCAGTGCAATGTTTTTAAGAAACTAGAACTTTGACTGTATGAAAGGAAATACAAATACACCAGTGGCGACAATCTCTGAGGCAGTTGAGATTCGCTGATTGTCGCGCTGTCTGCAGACAAAACAAACAAGCTAGTAAACGGTCTTTGTGTTTGAACATGGAGAGGACGTTGATAAAGATGCAACGCTACTAGATCGCTGGATAAGATGGTAGTATATAGTTGTTCTGTAATCGCGCGCAGTAAGCATTCAGTCCAGCAGGGGGGGGGGGGGAGCGATCGCTTCCCTCAGTAGTGCCTGCGTTAGCACCCCCGAATCCTCCCTAATTCAGTGTCTGTCGTCCAACGATTAGGAGAAATGATAGACCACGGTGAGAAGAAATTCAATACTTAGGGTGTGATGTGGTTCTCTTGATTATCGTAACTACTAAAATCAAAAGACTGAGGACCCCTCGACGTCTCTGGTTTCACCACATATCATCGGTTTCACATCAAGTAGAGTGCCTACACTTCTAACCGCCCTTCCTCAAGCGACCGCCTTCCCTTAAAATGAGTGGCTGTATCCGCGCCTAGACTGCATCCGATTAACTACACACCCTCCGGCCGCAGCACCTATTCAGAGTAGGAAGACACAACATATCCCATGCGAATGGAAGCGGGACTTCACCATGCATCCACAGTTCCACGAACATCTACATATATTGGACACTGGCCAAGGCTCGAGGACGCCAACTGCTCATACGTGCTCTTTGCAGCTGGACCAGTGAACAGCAAACACACGGCAAGTGTTATTCACCAAGCAAAAATAAATTGATTGTATTTCAACGCCCCGGACGCAATTTAACTATACAGCATGGCAGAGACTCACAAGCAGCATACCGAAATTTCTGCAAATGCCAGCTCATGCTAATTGCACAGCGATTACTCGCATAGCAGTCGTCACCACTATTATTAGGAGAATGAAATTAGCTGATATGGATACCCAGCCACCGCAGAGTAATAGGCAGTGAGCTTGCCAACGCCTTGGTCCGAGAATTACTATTCCAGATCGAAGACCCTGGCATACCACACCCACCCTCGGCCATGCATATATATATGGTCCTTTTTTATACACTCATGCTCTGAAATTCTGCAACATCAAACGCTGAAACAAGGAAAACATCTGTCCCCGAGTCCCAACCTCAGTCAGGAACCTCAGGTATGGCACTTTGGCACCGTCGGCAGACACTGTACGTCGTACCCAACTCATACATATTACATAAAATATATGATAGATCTCGACACAGATGCACCACAGTGCAGATTCTACGACAGTTAAACAGCCACCCTGTATCACGTGCGATAGGAATGTCCACACAAGCCACCCACACAACCCATGACACAACCCAACAAAGAAGGGGCTGCAAGCAGCTCTGTACAGCTCGCATTTCAAGACCCAAGAAGTTCTTGTGAGATGCAGAGGACAGTAGCCCACCCCAGTGGGATGCCAGACTAATAAGAATCGCATTCACTGACCTCACCGAGAGACCACACGAACATTTTATTTCCTCTCTCTCGAGATCACAGCCAAATGTGCATCTTTTGTTTGAGTTGTGCATCTTATTCTGCGCGTTCTATTGACACGTACTTACCACTCTACTTCACAATTGTTCACTTTCATTAATTATGATGAAAACTGAATATGACCATTGACATTAGCACGCGTTTTAGGAGCTGTTAATGTTGTCACGGTACTTTAATGTTGGCAATGGTCTTTGTGGTCAGTTGATTGTAATGCATGAGCCCTCTGGCGCGCCGTTCCTCTAGATTGTGAGCTAAATCTGTGATGTAACTCATGCAGTCAATAGAGCTAGGGTTATTCTATTGACAGCGCCCTCTGAAGAGGCATCAAATGAGTTTAGTACTGCTGCAACAGTAGCTGCAACTTTTATTTCAAGCACACAATTTCGTTAACGGCATCACGCAAGCATCGAGCCAGCCCCTTGCATTCAAACCTAGATGTAGTGAACTCAGATATAACGAGTTATTCGTCATAACGAAGTAGGCAAAGAATACTTTTTTCATGAATACAGTGTTATGAATAACTGTTTGCAAAAAACATTTGGATATAACAAGATATTTTTTAGGCAGATTTGACTTTCTTATGATGAGCTTTGAGTGCATTTGTGTCTGGCATGCAATCATATACTATATGCTATGTTTCGACTGCAATATCGACGACTACCTCCAAGATGAATGACCTGATATAAAAAGCTAAAAAAGAGTTGCTTTTCACGTTTGACACGCACACGCATGGAATGAATTGTTTCCCGAGAGTGAGGTGCTTGATTCGGAGAGATCCGTCAGTCTCTTTTGTTCGTTCACACAGGCCGGCTTAACTTTTCCTTGAATCTTCGTTTACCTGGCAATCTTCTACCAAACTGATCTGACTGTTTCTCGGCAAGCTGCACTGCGCTGAAGCCAGTTAAGTGCCCAAGGTTCTTCGGCTACATGTGTTGTGATATTGACGGTGTCACATGTAGTGCAATTAGATGCACCGAACAACATGCCTTACTTTTAGGGGCGAAGCTCTTTAGGGCGTGGGCTGTGCGTCCCCTGTATCCTGTATGTAGTCACCTCTAGTTTAGTTCTTGCAGTGTTCACTAGATGGCGGTACCGTCCCCTGTATGTAACCACCTCTAGTTTAGTTCTTGCAGTGTTCACTAGATGGCGGTACCGTCTCCTCTATGTAGCCACCTCTCGTTTAGTTCTTGTAGTGTTTACTAGATGGTGGTACTTGTAGCTGATGATGAAAAGATGCAAGATGTTATAAACTAGAAAGCGGTACTTGTAGTTGATGAAAGACGCGAGATCTTATAAAATAGGAATGATGTCACATATGGCGCGTGTCATTGGTTGAAGGCAATCGTTCGATTTAGTGCGGCGACGTACGCTAGGGGGAGCGATGTAATAAAATCGAGTGGGCAAAATGTACAGAGGATTCATGGTTTACCAGGTTTACCTCCGGAGCTTCGCCCACTCATCATCATTCACTTCGTGGATATGGCGGAATTTTTTTTTTTTGACGCACAGAAAACGTCTTCATTTTTAATATCCAATTTTGGTGCAAGTATTTTGAGAAAAGTTTACAAAAACTATATTAGACACACGAAAAAAAACTCCTGCTTGTGATATAGCTGCCATGAGGTGGTCAGTGTTGCTGACCACCGTTCCAGAGCATGTGAGTCCTTAAAGAGGGTGTACTGCATACAAACAATTTGATGTCTACTCGACCTCTGGACCAGGAAGCTCCGCCATCCTCCTATGCGTCTATTTTGACACGATCAATTTTTACAGGCATACGGAGTCGGCTGGGAAATTTCAGATACACCGTCTCCCAGTTGGTGTGATTTTGATTACTCTTGCTAAGTACTGGCAGCAAACAATGGAGTGTTGGATCATGCGCAGTGCTGTATGGGGAAGTAAAGCTGTCCTCATCAGAAACCACACATTTGCACGTACTGTCCACGCAACTGCATACATCCTGAATTGTGGATAGGCATATTGCGTTCTCGGTAGGTATAAAAGCCATGTCTATCGGAAACAGGTTTTCTATTTCATACCAGCACTCTTTGTTCCATTCAGCATGGTTTCCGCTCTGGTTTTTCTACAACTACACAGCTCATTGAATTCACTCACGACATCGCTTCGGCTCTTAATACTCGAGGACAGGTTAACGGCATATTCATAGATTATAGCAAAGCATTTGATGTAGTATGTCACAAAAAACTTCTTACTAGACTCAGAAGTATTATTAACGATGACAAAATATTAGGCTGGATAGCTGATTGGCTACGTTTGAGGTCACAATTTGTTACGTTTGAGCATGTGCAGTCATTGTCGTGTGCAGTCACTTCCGGGGTACCACAGGGCTCGGTGCCTGGGCCCCTATTGTTCATTATTTATATTAACGATGTCGCAGAGATCATTAAGGACACACCAGTGAAGCTGCGATTGTACGCTGACGACTGCGTTTTATATACTAGCGTAAATAATGCTCATGACCAAGATGATTTGAACAAAGTATTTTCGTCCTTTTGTGGTTGGAGCGCCATGTGGCAAATGAACATTAATCACCAAAAAACTGTTCAAATGACAATTACTAACAAAAAACAGCCGCTAAAGTTTAGTTATAGTTACAATGGGCACTACCTAAACTCTGTTGATACATTCAAATATCTTGGTGTTACCTACACTCAAAACCTAAAGTGGCACCATCACATTGAAACAATTTGCGCTAGAGCACTTCGAAAACTGGGATACATAAAACGAACACTCAAGCACTCTACCAAGGACTGCAAATTAACGGCGTATAAATCGCTCGTCCGACCATTGCTAGAGTACGCCTCAGCGGTGTGGTCACCCTATACTGCACTTGACATAAATATGCCCGAGGGTATACAGAAAAAAGCAATACGATTTATATTTGGCCGGTATGACCGCAATTTTTCTCCCTCATCTCACGCATGCTCATTGTCGTTAGAACCCCTTGCTTTCCGACGCACACTTGACCGTGTCACTCTGCTACATAAGATTGTACACAGCCGCAGTTGCATTGAAGCACCAATTACTTTTTGTGATTCAGCACGACGAGCCACGCGCCGATCTCACCCACTCAACATTGTTCCCTTCCAGCCATTTGTAAATTGTTTTAAGCATTCTTTTTTTCCAGCCGTTGTTGAAATTTGGAACAACCTAGATGGTTCCCTACGCGAAAAACCAATTGAACTGTTTTTGAAAGAACTGCCTAAGCATATTTTGTAATATGTGTTAAATGCTTTGTATGTTTCTTTGGTATTGCTTAACGTATGTCCGTTCCTTTTCCTAATGTACCCACTCCTGCAATGTCTCGTGTATCGAGACAGCAGTATCTGTAAATAAATAAATAAATAAATTCCTGCTCAGGCAACAAAGTTTTCGGACATTGCAGGGGCTCTTCAGTGGTCCTTCGAGCTGTTTACACGAATTCTCCTCAAGACTAGGTTTAGGGCGGTCTGCAATGATACTAAATTCTACACATACCAGACGACGTTTCTCCAGGGGTGATTCAGATTTGTATTGGTAAATTAGCGCGTCACCTTATATTTGTGCAGCACTCCCTTCAAACATTGAAGTTCGTCTCATTTTCCATATTGCTCACAGTACAATGGTGTCTTGTCAAGAAGCCTATAGGTTGTACCATTTTGTCGTGGTGGCATCACGATAGCAAGTGAAGTTTTGAATTTTGTTCGTCATAAAATAGCCACTTATTATCTTGCACTGCGTATTTATAAAGAAAATATATATCCATAGCTAACGGCTTCGAGTGCTTTGTTAAAAAATATCCGGCCCTTATGGCTTCGATTGCTTTCTTGGTTGTCATCTTGTGACACCTTGTGACTCAGTCAGATATGGCTTCCGATTACCTGATGAAGGTGACAAAAAAGCTGTAGGCACTCCGCCGATCAAAGTGAATTTCGAAACACGCAAGAAATATTACATCACCTCAACCGTGAGCAGCTTGCGAAGCGGCGCATGGGTCGACTTAAAGCTCCGTTCATGACGTACGAATTAACAGGTGTTAACGCGTCCTTGCAAGTGAAGCACACCACGAATTCGCTCAGTAGTTTCTGTTGCTGTTACACGTCACGAACTCTTGTTGAAGCGCGCCATGCGGGTGCATGTGCAGAACCTCGTTGCCCGACACCATCACACGATTGCTGAGAGAATAAGTGGGAGAGGCCTCGGTGTCGCAGCACCCAACCCCTTACACGGGCCGGGACGGGCCAGTATGCGTGAGTGCGTTCTGGCAGTGCTTGGGCCAGCTGTTGCGCATGCGCGTAAAGAGTGGGAACGCCGCATACCGGTCTTGAACTCCGCCGTAAGCTAATCGCATCTAAAAACGACCTTTTGGCTCCTAAAGAGGAGCCTTCTTCACAAGTTAAGTAAAATTAATACATGTGTTCGAGCAGACCGCCTTCTGTGCGCTCGAATATATCACGCAGGCAGTGCGCACACGGTAGATTGTCATCATTCCTGTTTAGAGTGTGCGGGGTGGTCTGTATCACGGGCGACTCAAGATGAGGACGCCGTGTTAGTGGGTTGGTTGCGAAACTTTACTGTGGTCCAGGAAGGCGGGCGTCAGCGCACAGTGGGTGACTCTCACGTAGGGACCGTTAGGCCAAGCAGGCCGCTCCGCGGGCCTGCTGGACGACCCAAGTTGGTCGGCCAGGAGGGAGCTGCGCTGGGCCGCCTCCCACGTGACCGAAGTAGGGTCGGGGTTAGTGTACATTGCCTTACACTCCCAGAGCATGTGCGCCAGCGTGGATACATCCGTGTGACAGTTTGTTTCTTTGTTTTTCCCCTGTGGAGAACACGTGGATTTCACCAGTCGATATTGTGTCTCCCGGAAACACGCTCAGCCAAAACACTGGATTTCACATTTGATATCTCCACGTCATATTCATTTTTATCCAGGCGCCTTTGAATGTAGGTGGCTTTCAATGTCTCCATTTTACGCATACCCACAATGCAATATATAGGGTTACGTCCAACCAGATTTCTGGCGACAATGATGACTGAATTCCTCTGATGTACTTCAAGAAGTGTTTACAGTACCAAGTTTACAGTACATACCCTCTTTACTCCCGTGAAGCCGGTCGTCAAAGGTAGGCCGCTGTAAAGCACACGTCATTAGTGAGTTCCGTTTGTTTTGGTTTTTTGCATCCATCGCGAAGCTTCTTCTTCGTAACGTTAAATGTTGGACGAGTTGGTGCACGTTTATTGCTCAAGCAGCACACGGTGACAAGGCACAAAAGAACGAAAAGGACACGGCTGCTTCTTCTTCGTACTCGTTCAGTGAGAGGGCGGGGGGGGGGGGTGAAACCTTGCCATTCTCCCAACCAGTGTCCGCCGCTCCTAACTGAGAACCCGGCGTGTATCTACTCCTGGGAAGCGAGAAGTATAAATGGCTGTTCAATTAGAATTCCGCCATGATCGAGTGCAAGGAAAGGAAGGTTGAGGGGGGCTAATTTAACTTTGTCAAGGAGTGAATCGGCGAGCGGTTGTCACAGCACAACAGCAGTAGCGGACAACAGTACCGCTCACAAAAAATCGTACGGCTCCTCCGCCACGGTGAAGCCCGATGAGTATATATCGTAGGCATCCAACAGTTCTTATTCGTACAGGTTTCACTGTTCCCTTTGACAAATCGTCCTTCGCGTCAGGGTTGGAGGTAAGCAGATATACACGTTTCCCCAGCGTGAGTAGAATATTGTTAAGGAAGTTCGAAAACTCGGTGTGCAACATGCGCAGTATACTTTCTGGTGCGCTGTATCGACTTCCTGCTTGTTAGGGCAGTTGAGATAGGCGTCGTGCAAGCCGAGTTTCGTAAGGTTGTTTCCCCATCGGGTGTAGCTACACAGCTCCGACATAGCGTAAAGGCGCGACTACACGTACGCGTCACATTGCGTCAGCGCGTGGCGTTTTGACGCGGCGACGCCACCACCCTCTCTCTTCGAAGGGTGAGGGAACGCAGGTTCACGCAGCTTGCTTTCTCTCTCCATAGGGAGAGGGTGCGACGCCGCGTCAAAAAGCCCCCACTCTGACACGATGCAACGCGCGAGTATGGCCAACTCCGGCGATTTTCCAAGGTCAGTGAAATTCACTGGGTACGTTCGTTTACATGTTTGCGCCATTCATGCCAACTGGCAGGCTTCAGAGCTTGGCAGATTCTTTTCGTGTGGATTTTATAGCTTGCCTTCTACCTCACACCTCGCTTGCCAGAAATAATGGCAACATTGTGGGGGTTGCGTCGATTTGTACAAAGCGGAAGTGACGAAATTGATGTGCCACTGCAGCGTCTGCTTGACCGCTATGGGTTCGGCTCGCGCTTCGTAGAGAAATATACTGGGTATAGATTGGCCACTCGAGCCTTTCTACGGCCGAACAAGTGTGTTTATAAATAGTCGTTAACGATTTAGAGTACGAGGTACTCTACTATGGGAGAGCACAAAGCCGTCCCGTAAGTTTGAAACCAGACTCGGATTGACTGCTACATTGCGTGCTAATGCTAAGTTTTACTTTTTTGCAAAAAAACATTTGATAGCCTCCTTAGAAGGACACTGAGAGCCAAAGTTTGGCATCAAATTTTCGCGAAGAAAAAACCAGATTGATTTCTGCAATTTTTCATATCACCTCTGCATCGTGTCCTGCTAAAGACTTTTAATGCTTTACCACTAAAATCAGTAAAGTTTCACTAGAAAGTGTTGTCTTTCTGCATTCGTTTTGCTTAAAGTCTCCACATTCATGTGGTTTAAATGTGCGCACTGAGTGTACAGGCATTCCTTTTGTGGAAGCATGGGTGTGTAGTCTACACTCGCTTTCGGAGCATGGGGGCACGGGTTCAAATCCCAACGTCCGAAAGAAAAATTTATTACTTCATTTATGCTGAAGACATGATCGGGTCTCCCCAGCCAGTCGTGGCGCTGAAAGTAGCGCAGTAGTTCGGCTGCAGGGGCCTACGAGAGTGTCCGCTCTTTTTATGCAAGTATGTTTCTCTATGGGCGTATTGTGTTGGCGGGCGTGCTATACGTGAAAAAAGGTGTTGCGTAGAGGTCCGCACACGATTCGCCATATTATCTAGAGCACTGTAGCCATATATTCATCCTAACAGCGTAAGCGTGTTAGCTGATCGCCACAGGTACGAACTTGGACGGTGTGGAGAGGTAGTGTTAATGGCGGCGTTGTGCGCAACCAGGCAGGTTTCAGACATGGCATCCGAGATGACGAGCACGAAGCGTGTTTTTCAACCCATTGCGCGCCTGCCATCTCGGAGGCCATAGTTCAGGCAAAGGATTACGTCGCACGTAGAAGCGCACTTGGCGGGGTTTTGATGTTGCGGTTTTCGCTAATTAAAATTATTTTTCTAATCTGTTGAGCATTTCCGCTATCGGGCGCGTGACAAGATTGTCTCAGGAACATAACAGCACCATTATCCCGAAATGGTAAAAAAAAATCGCAGGAGTTGGCCTTTAAGGGGATGGGCCACTGCTCGCTGGGCGAGGCGAGATGAGGCGTTGCACCGTTTTTTGCGCATCCCCTGAGTCAGCCACAGCTTTCAAAAACGTTTTTATGCAATTTATAGTTAATTCAATATAACTCTTTGGTCATTTCTGTTAAATATAATATTTTGGCCTTGCTGGTTAATTTTCATCATTCGAGTATCACTAGACTTCTTGCGACCTGTACTGCGCGCTTTACTGGGAGCATCGTCAAGCCACGTGATATGCATGAATGGGAAACTAATCGGGAGTTTAGAGTGCTCCACTCTAAAAAAAAATATAAGACACTGGGTGCGGACACCGTACTCATACTTGCTCACAAAAGCAGCCCGGAAATACTGATTTTATCGTTGGGGACCTAACAAATAATCCTGGCAATGAAGGCCAGACGGCAAACATTGCGATGCTCTTTTAAAATATTCTTCTAGAGCGATAACACAACGTGCATAGTGATGAACAGATGTTTATTATAAAGCTAATATTACAACGGATTACATGACTAGTTGTATCACAGGAACTTTTTTCAAGCGGTTAGCCCTTGACGCGGACGCCTATGGCGTTCTCCTTGTACTAGAGTTGCTGCCGATGTCTTCCAACCTTTGAAACGATCACACCGAACCAAATTCGTCAAACTGAGTTTGTATCTTCGCCGGTGCCATCGCTACTTCCGAGCGTCGTATGCGTTCCCGTTTGCAATAAACAGTCGTTTAGCGCAGTATGTTGAGTCTTTCCTGTACATTTTAGAAGTTGTAAGCTTCGTCCGGTTATCACGCCATGGCGCGTGGGATATTTGCAGCAGCATACAGCGGTGCATCTAGCTCCGAAAAGCGACTCGCCTTGGTGGTGAGCCTGCAATATTTGTAATGCTATAGGTTAGTAACAGCCGCACAGCGCTTGGTTATTCACTGTACGTTTGTGGTGAGCGCGTGCGCTACTATTAGAATTCTCACAATCCAGATAGCTACTGTAGGAGCACATGTAGCGCATCATCGCATTCCCCATCACTGCGATGTCCATAATAAATATCGAGCGCGAGGCGAACCCCCGATCCCACCTAAATACGCAGATTTAGTCACGGCATTGACGTAGGTGGGATGTCGGGGGTTCGCAAACATAAACAGGTGCGCACTAAAATTGATAATTCAAGGTGTGGAACGACCCTCCCGCCAAAATGAAGATATTCACGCTACGCCCTTTAGTCACGGCCAGCCAATAACTGTCCTATCGCTTCGATCCGCAGGTTCTTTTCGTGCGGCACCCCTTCGAGCGTCTAGTCTCGGCCTTCGAGGACAAGGCCGGAAAACCCAGGGACAGGGAACGCTTCTTTTACGAAGTCTACTGGGACCGCATCCTGGCTGACAACAACGGAAGCAGCAACAGCGACGCCACGACCAACTCTACCCACGCCATCACTTTTCCCCAGTTTGTGGACTACTTACTTCGGGTGCCTGTATCCCAGTGGGACGACCACTGGGCGCCGTACTACTCCCGTTGTGAGCCGTGTCTCTTCCGGTACAACTTTGTGGGACACCTGGAGACGGCCGGACGAGACATGGCGCTGCTGTGGCGACGCATGGGTCTCAAGGTGCCACCAGAGTCATCGACACTGGAGCATCGCAACGAGACACTTGGGGAGCGTCGCCGGCGACGATACTTCGACCAACTTACGGCGAGTCAGGTGGAAGGACTATACCAGCGGTACTTCTACGATTTTGTGCTGTTCGGCTACGACCACCGAAACTATACCGCTGGTTCTGATAGTTGAATCACTGCACCGCCAACTGATACGACTGTGACAGTTACGTTCTTCAATGTGTGCGCGGGACGTCTTGTACTGTGCAGAAAAAAGAAGTCTTCGTAAGATCCAGGCCCAAGACATGCACGATATATGGGTGCAATATCCTGACCTTTTCTTCCCCTTGGATTTTGCGTAGATATTGCTATGCGACATATGTCGCACACGACAAACTCCCTGTTGCAGTGAAGTTCACTTGGGAATACGAAGGCTTTTAGCTCCGAAATACTTTCGTTGCGAGTCGTGCCTCTTCCAGTACATCTGTGGGACATCCGTAAAATGGCCGGATAGGACATGGCACTATTGTGGTGACGTGTGGGTCTAAAGACGCCGTAGTAGTCGTAGACGCTCGAGAGTCGTAACTCCTCGGAAGAACACATCGGCGTTGCTACTTCGCCCAACTGACCACTTGTCAGGTGGGCGAAGTGCTGTTCTACTTCGTGCTGTTCGGGTACGACCAACGAAGCTGCGTGTAGCGGATGCGGCGATGCCGAAATATTCAAGAACATGATCTGCTCCTGCGGCAGACTGGTGAGCCGCTACCAACATGTTGGGCTTCTAGCGACATCTATGGAAAACATTCTTTTCCCTGCGCAGTCACCACTGCCAGCCCTACGGGCTTTCTTGTAATTTGCGGGACCTGCTAAACCCTACGATAACTTAATTAAGATGCGTTGGCCTTCTGCCAGTGCCAGGGTGGAAGACCCCCTCTTCTACTCCACTATCTTCTCACTTTTTTCTCTCTATCCCCTTTAAGTCCCATTTCCCTCCCCGCAAGGCGCTTAGCCATGACCCTAATAAGAGAGACTACAAACAAGGGCATTTTTCTTTTCTCTTCACTATTAAATAGGCACTTGTTTCATAGATCGGTCAATGACCCCCTGCGTGGCAGCCCATCCATAAATTGAGAGAACGATGTGGATTACGCTCCAGGCGCCGTGAAGAAGACATGAGGCAATGGGCTATCCCTTGTGAAAATTACTATTGATTTTTTTATTGTCGGACTATCATCGCATGATTGACTCTATTAATCATCAAAGGTTACGCAATACTCATTGACTTGCTTCAAAAGTTTGTCGACAATATTTTTGTTGGGCACTTTGCAATAAAAATGTCATTGACTCATTTCTATAAAAGTACCTATGAGGAATTCAGTATCTCGTGAACAATAATTATGTTGTTTCTCTATCGTGTTCATTGATGGCTTCTAAATTAAAAGTCGTGAGCTAATTTTCAATCCTGGTCAACAATTTACTCAACGTTTTTTTAACCGTCACGTATTTTCAATGCCATCTGTTGTCATTGCTCAATAACTTCTTTTTGTTTTTTTAATAAGAATTTTTGTAAGAGTATGCGTTATTTAAGGTCATGCCGGCCCCCCATCAAGGCTGTCACCCCAGCCAACTTTGTCATGCTGGCAGGCTTCGTACGACAAAAAACTTACCTGCTCTGATGTTGTTATTTTTTTTCTATACGCTTGCCCCCCTTGCTCAGCCTCTGAGTGAAAGTCCAACCTCGGCTACGTCGGCTTGTCAGCGTTGTGACTGTCTGCCACGTGCCATCCTTGCTAGTAGACATTGTGCCTTTGGGGTGACAGCGGCTAGGACACTACGACTCATACTCTCAGCACCGAAGGAACGATTTCGGACTTCCTGGCAATCGGTGGCAGCTGTGCGGTACCATGACCCGCACTGCCAGTCTTGCACCAGAGGTACGACCGAGAACTTCACAGCAGCGCATACACGACCCCATGTCATTTCAATAATGTAAATCGGGTCATTCAATGTCGGCTATGTCATGTATATCAGATGCTATAAGCCTAGAGAAGCCACCATTATCGTGGTTGGTCGTGTACCGGCTTCGCTCATGGGAGGCAGCGGGTGCCCATCACACATGTCACTGGGCTTTGTGGCCATGGTTGCTGTAGCGGTCATCGTTTCAAACCAGGGGCATCACGATTTCATTTCCCACGAGGGGGCACAACTACCTTAACAATGGAGTCGGCACGTAGAACCTCTTTCCCGGAGTCTGGCGTCTCGTTAGGGTGAACTAGACTGCAGTGGTGATCATCGGATGTCGGTATGGTGGGCATTTTCAGCAATGAAAATGTAGCAAACACGGATCTCTGTAGAATTATACCGGCACTCGAGCATTCCACACGCGAGCCCATTATCATATCACGTGTTCGCCATGGCTTTCTGATATCAGTAAGCTACCGCTTTTACATTTGCTGTGGTGTTTGACGTTATCCCTGTGCATGGTAGACTAGACAATGACGTGCCCTTTTCTTTTGGGCTGAGTTTATTTACCGCATACTGTTTTTTTACTAAGTGGTTGGGAGAGGGGATCAAAGCTGCGTGGCACAGCTTGACAACGCCCCACGTCGCAGATTCACGGTGTCAACACTACGGCACAAGCAAAGCAATCCAGTTCACATTTGAACCAACATGCTACATTCGAAAACAAAGTTGTGCAAGAAGGAGGTATCAATAGGGACGTTCACCAAATCATATTTGAAATATAAATATTCAAAATAGTAGGCGTACATTTTCATGAGTACATTTTAAATTATTTAGTGTATTTGGCACACCACCGATCGTAGCTATCACGGGGCCGACTCAGCCGTTACAACTCGGACATAAATCCACAATGCCCAGACTGCACAGAAATGTACTGTTCACTCGTACACATGCTCTGGCAATGTCCCGCGTTACCCCAGGGACCTCTCACCAGTGAGTCCGACTGTAAAGAGGCACTCAGGAGCCCGAAGCTCCAATATCAACTAGAGGCAGTTCAGAGGGCCCAAGAACTTCCGGAACGCCACCACGTTTCCGCCTCGACTCGGGCGTCGCCTCTGCTAGGATGCCTGTCGTGGACACCCTGGTGGTTTAAACTCCTCATGAACTTTTAATCAAGTTCTTGACTAACCGACAAACCGACCAACCGAACAACCGACCGAACGACCAACCGACTGACTTTGAAAAACAATAGCACAATGCCTCAAAACCGTAGTTTTGACGTGGCCTCGAAGCATACCAATGTTCAGAGCATTCAGAATGCCGGAATGTATGTTCGTAGTGCGGTGTACAAACGCGCGTTTCAGGAAGCGCGGGGCAATTAAATATTAGAGGGCCCTCCACCACCCTATGAAAGTGATTCTCTACTGGGATTTCTCTTCTGGTGCACTTCGTGTCGCACGAATTGCAATTCCCGCGACGTTTGTAATTTCCTACATTCTCTCCATTGGTCCCTGTACGCGAAATATCAGACGTGAACTGTCTCCTGTACTGCTTTGCCATGCAGCCGCCCAATCGTTTTTCTATGCCAAGCGTGACTGCCGTGCTCCATTCGTTGATTTGCCTCAGTTTTGTGTCTTTCCAACTGCACAGGTGGTGATAAAAGCTCGTAGCTGACAATCGGGAAACCTCAAGAGCGACACCGCTTAGTGCTGACGTCAGGCACGTCTCTTTTTTTTTTGGGGCGGGGGGGGGGGGTGTCAGCACTCACGCACACTAAGAAATCGTTTACGTTGTTAGCCACTAAAGGCCACTCTGAGAAACGTTTACTTTGACCCTAGCTCGTTTTTCACGACTATAACGGTTTTTTCGTCCACTTGACGTCTTCTGCGAGATAAAATCGCACATAACTACTTCATTTCCCGACAGTTGAGCGATGAAAACGCGCATTTTATGATCGTATATAACGTTCATTGTGGTGCACGTTAAAGAACGTCAGGTGGTCGAAATTTCCGAAGCCCTCCACTACAGCGTCTCTCATAATCGTAAGGTGTGTTGTAGGCCTGTGTGCTCGAATTTGGGTGCACGTTAAAGAACCCCAGGAGGTGAAAATTTCCGGAGCCCTCCACTACGGCGTCTCTCATAATCATATGGTCGTTTTGGGACGTTAAACGCCACATATCAATCAATCAATCATAATCGTAAGGTGGTTTTGAGACACTAAACCCCACATATCAATTAATAAACTTCATTAGACGAGAACAGTATATTCGTCAACAACTTATTCTGACATTCTACGGAGGCGGGGCTTCCTCACATTTGTGTTACTCTGCAAGTACAGTACGACCAGGGCCGTACCCAGTATTTTGTTTTTTGTTTCTTTTTCGGGAAGTGTTCATGTGGAACGGCTAACTTGGGCAACTGGTGGTCGGTGTGAAGGCGTGTGAATACTTTCGTACCACACGAAAAGCTAAAGGAAGAAAAAAAAAAACGCGGGAGGTGTCAAATCACCCTGGACATGAAATACGGCGGAGGTCTAGCTCTACAACTTGCGCAGCTGCACTGTTGTTCTTTATTTTAAAAAAAGTTCCACCCGCCCAGGCGCACCGCGCATGCGTATTGCAGTCAGGTCGCGCGGCATCGTCAGCAAGTATCGCGTCCACGCTGCTCGCATTGACAGGACGACACGTACAACGTCATCGTCCAAGTTACCCGTGTGGCAGCTGGACAACCAACAGCTAGGCATTCGTATTCAACTGCCACGACTTCATCGCTGTCTGTCGAAGCCACCAGGCTAAACGAAAAGACATATGAATCACATAAACTTGACCACCTCATTCGATTGGAGGTGGTAGTGGTTAGAAGAGAAGAAAGGCACGTAATTTCTGCAGCCTGATTGGGAGCACGGGGCAGTGCCTGCCCCATTCGAGTAGGTCTCACGTTCTGTGCTTACGTGAGTTTGGACGGGTTCTTACGGCGCAGGCTCCTTTCTCTAGCGACGTCACCCCTGAGTAGCCAAGCGCCAGTCCGGGGAAGCGCTTGCGCCCGTTTTGCAGAAACCGGTGGGTGACCGGCGGCAGTGGCATTTGAACCCACGACCTCCCGCAGCCGAAGCGGACCCTTTACCACAGACCAAGGCGGCGGTGGTCGTGCCGCTTGGACGATGTGCCAGTCATTTCTACGCTGACCAGTCTGACGTAAATTTTGCGTGAGTATGTTAAAGTTGCGCGCGAGCTCTATCTACACAAAAACGCTAAAAGATGGGAGGGTAAATGATCGAGCCACATAATGGGTGGTGAGAATTCCCGCAATCAATAAATAGAACGGACAGTGGTACGCAGCGAGCGCGCGATACTAAGGGGCCTCATGTCGCGCGAATATTTTCTAGCCAGGATTAGTGTATTCAGGCAGCTGTCTTTGCTTGATTAAACGATTCAACTTTTCTGGCAATGCGGCTCATGGGTCGCGGATATCTCCGTAATTTTAACAAAGACCGCCTTTCAATGCTACCACTGCCACGGCCACAGCAAAATGTATCGCCATCTGTCATCGCTGAAAAAATGTTAGTTTTGAAGGCTTTGCAAACAATTGCAAAGGTGGCGCCACATGCAAAAAATTACGAATGGACGTATGTTTTTTTGACGTCTCATGCTTTGACTCGATCAATGATTCATTGTCTCAGTTTGTCACCTACATTTCTCGTGGGATTTAAGGAAGATGTATAAATGGCACGCTGCTGTACCAAAGCTTCATTTCTTTCACTGAAACCAACGTTTCACATCAGATAGTTGTCAAGGCAGCAACAAACTCGTCAAATACACATACTAACCGTGGACATTCATGAGTGTTTTGCCACTTCCTCATAGTAGGTAGGAAATAGCAAGTAACTTTACGTGACAGTGATTTGCTGCTATAGGCACCCCACATCGAGATGCCCTTGGCAGTTCTTTTTTATCCGGAAATTATGAATACCTTAACTTTTTATCTTCCATTCTATCGATTCAAGATTTACAAAAAAATATTGCAAACTTTGCTTACGCTGAGCGAACATACAACCAAAAGCAATGCACGAACAAGGGGGCAGTTAGGGGGTTCTGGCACCCGCCCCCGAAGCTTATTCATACTTTAAATGTTGGGTGGCCCAATAGTTGTTACACACTTTCACATCGACCACCAGTGGCTAACGAAATGTCGTCGTCCTCCACGTAACAAACACCTCCTGAGAAAAAAATTCCGTGATGAAAACTGCATTTCGAGTTTTTAATCGATGATACTTTGCCGGTGCTTTTCCACGTTCACATGTCGCCGTATTTGTGGCATGTAAACCTAATTTTACACTCTGTGTGGACGTTTTCTCGTTCAGGCAACCATCCGCGCTACTGCCGTGAAATTTTACACGGAAAGAACTTCCGCCAGTCTCGCAGAGAGAGTGGGCGTATCGCTGAAGCCCGATTCGACATGCCACAAGCACGTTTGTGTGAATCTGTATGTGTTGTGTGTGTCAAGAGGCGGAGACCAAGCAAAAGGGAAAATAAAAAAAGGAATCTCTCCGACGTGCCACCCGTCAAACACATCGACCATGTTGCGATAGGATCTGTGAGCGGTAACCGCGCTGTGCTGAGTGCTGAATGAACACTAGTGAACTTGGACGCGGTGTTAACACCAGTCTCCTGGGTTTCTGAAATAGCGGCGACTGGGCGCTCATCGTGCTCACATGTTTCGACGGGATTTGAATGGCACAGGCTGCCCTTCCCAGACGTATAACCCTTTAATGAAGGCTAAGGTCGGCCCGGGAGACGCCTGGGCCCATTTCGTAAAACCAGTGGGTGTCCGGTAGCACGTGGATTTGAACCCACGACCTCCCGCAGCTAAAGCGGACACTCTACCACTGGGCTAAGAATCTCACAGTGAGGCTAAGGCTGCGGCGACGTAGACGTGATAAAAGGCGCGTTTTGTGTATGTCGTTTCATTGTGAGACTAATAGATGGCGCCAGACATCTACCAATCCAGTTAGAGTTTCGACACTCCCACAAACTAAATTCAACGTTTTCAGATAACCGAAACGTTCGTTACATCTAAAACATTCGCTCCCAGCCTAGAGTTTGAATTTGTCCATCATCGATTTTCATAAAATAGTACATAGAGAGGAATCTGGCGCTGCGATTGTGTACCCTCTATGCACGGAGTAACGGAGTGCCTCTATGGAAGCATGGGAAGTACAGGCTTCGGATTGGATCGCGTTAGCCAGTGAACTGTTTACGGATATTTTGAGGCAGTTTCAGTTTCGTTCTTCGCGTAGAGTGGGTAGTGGGGTGGGGCAAAGGACTTAATCTGCGCCTTTGTTGTTAAACGAAGGTAAAAACTACTACGCCTCCCAATTTACTGGAACGCTGGAGCTGTTTAAGGCATATTTGACAGTTTAGGCGAAGTGTCGTCAGCTCAACGCTGCGCATAGATGTAGCGTTTCATGCCAGTGCAGAATATTACATCAATTCCGTGTTTGCTGTTAGTGCGTTCTGCCAAAACTCGTTGAAATCAACGGCAAAATGACGGCGACGCGAAGTCGACGCCCTGTCATGCTTCTCCTACTTGACTTCACAACAAAACGAGACGTGCGATGGGGCAAGGATGTTCATTAGACATGGTATAGAACCTCCTTGGTGTGGGGCACACCAGTTCAACAGACGCACCTAGCATCGCAGCAAACAAATCGTTAAATGTTGCTCGCCTCATACTGCGCTGTTAATTCCATAAATATATATTGCGCACTCTCGAGGCAAACAAAAATTATTTGTTTTCGAATGTTGTAACAAATAGTTTATTACATCTTGATGCCAAATCTGGAACGCAATGGCAGAGCAATGCATACCATGGTGGTTTTATTCTTAGAGGTTTCACATCTACCGTCTATTCACAAGAACCGTTTGCAATAAAAGTTGTGTACAAAAAAAATGAAGCAACTTTAAATTCACATAACTTCATATAACTTTGTTTAACACTCGAAAAAGAAGCATCGCGAATCTCAAGAACATGGTCCATCCGAAGCAGATCAAAAGCCTGTACTTCCCATCATCGCCATGGGGGTACGAATGCCGATGAAGGAGCCCGCGTAGACAATAGCGCCACATTCCACTATAGGTATTATTGTATGAAACTCTATGATGTCTATTATCACCACTGTCCACAATCATTGCAGAGCTTTGCTTATTGTGGCGCCACCTATGGGCAAAAACACAAACAATTTATGTAACAATGTGTGTGTCGGGGGGGGGGGAGGCTCTGTGATCTCATTGCTCATCGACTTACAATATACCTGCTTCTCGTGCCACGACTGCGAATACTACAGCGATGCCGGTGATATGGTGTATTCTTCGTCGTATTTCTGTGGTGGCGTGTCCGCAGGCAAGTGCAGGTTTAGTGGTCGTTGTGCATTGAAAAACTCGGCGCACAGGCAGGTACTCGCTTCACGTTTGTCGAGTGAAACGCGTGTCTTGCAAGGAGCGGTTCCTTCCGTTCTATGCGAGCACCCACATAACGCAATCCAATTGCTCCGAAACGGCGCTGATTTTCGCTTATTCTTTTACGACGTCAAGTGTTCTTGTGCTCCTTTTTCAAACAGTATTGTTCACCCTTATTGACAATCCTATAGATGGCGCCACCTTACCAGCTAGGGCTCGTGAACCAGGTAAACGCTATCCCGCTAAACTATAGGGCTAAACATATGGGTAATTTTACAGCGAGAGTGTCAAAAACTGACATCTGCAGCGTTGACCCAACGAATGCAAATAAAGAATGCGTGTATCTCAGCAGGAATCAAACCCCCGCAATTTAGCTGCCAATCAAGTGTTCCACCACAGAGCCACGCCAGGCCTCGGAACCACTTTTTGAATAGACCTTAATGTTCGTGAAACGTCAATTATGGTTGCCATGTTGGCGATCCAATTCTATAAACATTACTCATGTACTACTACGACATAGCCGTCACATCGAGTTAAAGGTGCCATGCGCCGAAAATTACGTAGCTGTGTCCAGAGCTTCTATCCTCGAGGACCAGCGCGTCATGTATCAGCTTACCACTCTTGTGATGCTCTCATGTTCTTGTTAGCATCGTTGTGCCAGTACAAACAACTGCTTATAAATACCTCTGCAACTATTCAATATATGAAGGCGCGTGCAACATTTGTACAAGTATTTAGCGTCATTTCATAACGAGTCCCTCGAAAAATTTACAACACGGTCGCCTTGCCTTCGCATGCTTCGCGTAACCTCGATTGCCAAGGTGAGTGGGACGTGCCAAATTTCCGTAACATAAGAAATACTTCATTATGTGTCTGTGCACATGCATGAATGTGTGAATAAGGGCATGAAAGAAACACCCATAACAATAAAAAAATATGGTCCCCCTCCCCCTTTCCCAACTACTGGAACTTTTGTCGATGGGTGAGACTCATAGACAAGAAAATGGCAAAAAAAATAAAACCAAAAGTTTTAAAAAAGCAAAAAAGGAGCCACGTTGGTGTGCTACCCTTACCAAGCGTTTAGTCGGCCAGAGTGTCAGGCCGGTGAGCGCTTGTGCCCATTTTACGGAAACCAGTGGGTTA
Organism: Rhipicephalus microplus; assembly: GCF_043290135.1. Lineage (NCBI taxonomy): Eukaryota > Metazoa > Arthropoda > Arachnida > Ixodida > Ixodidae > Rhipicephalus > Rhipicephalus microplus. The sequence continues at coordinate 19,500,089 of NC_134706.1, forward strand.
CCGGCGGCAGCGGGTTTCGAAGCTACCACCTCCTGCAGCCGAGGCGGACACTCTACAAACTATGCCACGAGTGCGGTATTGCGATCGCTTCGCTATGCGCCATTTGCGTCTACTATGTGAAGTTTACAAGAATGTGTAAAGAGAATGTGCGAATGCACTAGCAAAACCGGCAAACATAAATAAAGAAACAGCATAGTAAGATATATGCAGTCACAAAATAAATGGTGGGAATTCCTCAAAGGCAGTGCTCAAAATTCGTGCGGAAAAGCAATTCATGACGCTTCCCAGAGCACTCTGGCCTCTGCTTCACAGCGCCATCAACTGGGCTATCCCCATTCACCAATTTATATGCGGCAAGAAGGAGGAAACAACATTATTCAATAATATCAACGAAAATCTGCAATTTGATTGATTGTTTCCGCCATCTATCGCTTTTAGAAAGAAGCTAGGCAAGCGTTCTTTGATGTCAAATCAACAGATGGCGCCGCAAACCAAAAAACAGAGGGAGAGAGAGTAAGTTTTTTTTGTTTATGGTGTGTGTGTGTGCGTGTGTGTGTTCGTGTGTGTCTCTATCGTACCATTTGCGCATGCGTATTGCTTCATTTATCGATGGACCGCCAGTTTAATAAAGCCCACAACATCTTTTCAGTCGAACGTCCAAATTATGCTGCTTGAGCAAAAACATGTCATGGTATTACAGTAAAAAGTAGTGGCCCAAAAAATCACTGTTAAACTGTGTCTCGCCCACGCAGTTTCAGACAGTCGCTTCCGGGGCGCAAACTTAACACCGGCGTCAACATCATAGTCCGAAAAATAAGCAAAAAAAGGGGGGGGCTGCCACTCCGATATGCCACCCGCTATGCACATCGACCATATTGCGAAGAAAGCCCCGTCACACGATCTGCGATATGCTCAAGCAGCGTAATCACGCAATGTGAGGCTCTGGGTCCACGTGCGACACACAGCAGAGAACAATTTCTCACGACGTACCAGACCTTCTTTGACTTCCAATACCTCCCTTTTCAGGGCTCATTATGTGCCCACATGTTTCGACGGGATTTGAATGGAGAAGCCTTCCCTTCCCAGGCGGCTCACCCCTGAGGAACGCTGAGTGTCAGGCCGGAGGACGCCTGTGGCCATTTCGCGAAACCGGTGGGTAAGCGGTGGAACGTGGGGTCCAGCCCACGACCTCCCTCAGCCGAACCGGCCACTCTACGATAGTTTCGAGCTTGGATGCCCCGTAATTCGCGACTTTGGTAATCCAGTGATTCGCTTCGATGACCTTTGGTGATTATATTCGCTTAAATGACATTTTGCAGAACAACATTCCGAAATGGACGCCGTTCCAAGCCGCACTGCAGAGGCGCCCGAAGATGCACGCTTCAGCCATGTGCGCTCGTGAGTCTCAGTCGGCTATATATGTGTGTTTTGGCGTGCAAAGCATTCAGGCATACGTAGAGGGGACAATGCAATATAACTATCGCGAATGAGCATCAGCGGAGAAATAGAATGCGTTTTCTGCATGCCAGGTTCTTTTTTGCGCCTCCAGATGGCCCCACCTATCCAGCCTCTCGCAGTTAACGCGGTATTACCATTTTTACGTGGACGCAAAGTTTACAGATGAACTAAAATTAAACGGTACCTGCGTGTTACTTGTTAGCGATTGTATCTGGCTATACGCTGTTTCACATTTGATAGCTTGTCGTGTTGGCGTGCAACACATACGTGATATGAAAAGACACCCTCATAGCGTTATTTCCGGGCTTCGAACGAGACGAATGCAACTCACCTGCAACTCACGATTCCCCAATATGCTGACCGACAAGCACATGTCTGATCACACTCTTTTCTTTCGCCGTTCTTTGAAATCATTCAATCCGTTGCGACGAAGATCAGACGCGACGAGCGAGTGCGTTTCTGTGCTTCGGCGCCAGTCGGCGCCACAATAAGAACACTCGTATCGTACTCGTCATCGCTACTAGCATATGGTCACTCCGGATGGTAATTGTGGAATTTATCACACCCAGTATCACACCGAACACGTATAAGAAGTGTCGATGTCGGAAGGCAGTCTATGTTTCGTTTTTTCTCCTTAGCTTTTCTACGCTGTTTGACGTCAAATTAAAATAACTTGCACGGTATCAATGTGGTTCAAATTTAGCCAATAAGACGTATGCATACCAAGCGAACGTATGATGGGCACATCTCTATCTTAAAATGTGATGTCAGTGCTCTACCAAGGGCTTTTAACAACAACATTGTCGGAAAAATGCAAAAAAAGGGAGCCCCACCGATGTGCCACCCGTCATGCACATCGACCATATTTCGAAGCTCTCAGCCCCGTCACACGATCTGCGAGCGGTAACCGCGCATCGTGAGGCTCTGAGTACACGCACAGCAGGGAACGCCGATTTATCACCACGTACCATAACCACCTTGACTTCCTTTACCTCTCTTTTCAATGACCTCCCTTGCCTCTCTCTTCGAGGTTCATTTTGTGCCCACATGTTTCGACGGGATTTGAATGGCGTAGGCTTCCCTTCCCAAGCGGCTCACCCCTGAACACAGCCGAGTGTCAGGCCGGGGGAGTGCTTGTGCCCATTTTCCAGGAACCGGTGGGTATCCGGCGGCAGTGGGATTCGAACCCACGACCTCCCGCAGCCGAAGCGGACACTCTACCACGAGGCCACGGCTGCGGTGACGCGACAGCTGCGCTATACGCCATTTGTATCTACTATGTGAATTTTACAAGAACTTGTAGAACTGCACGTGCGTGTGGTGACGGAAAAACGCGAGAATAGTAATTTTAATAATAATAAGAAAAGAGACAGTAAGGTAAGATATATGTGGCCACAAAATAAATGGCGGGAACTTTCTCCAAACAGCAATCCAATGTCGCGCGGGAGAACAATTTACGACGCCTTCCTAGCGCACTTACGTCCCTGCATCACAGCGCGAATAACTGCGCAATCTGGGAAAGAGGAGGAAACAAGATTACGCAATAACGAGAAACAGAATCTGCAACTATTTTGAATGCTCCTGTCACCTACCGCCTGTAAGGCGAAGCCAGACAAGATTACTTTAGCGTCACGTCGACAGATGGCGCAAAAAACCTCGTTCCCCTGGAGCATGTTCTGATTGAATGTGGAGATATCCACCCAGGTGTACGTTTGGGCACGAGCCTACAGGAAGCCTTGGGTTTTAGGGACAACAATGGAAAGCTGAACACACCCGCGATTGAAATAAGTAAGAGACGGTTAGAGTATTGGTGGCAGAAAATTAGAGAGAAAGGACAAAAATAAATATTGGAAAAATAAAATATGGACAGTGTGCCGTAAATGGCAGAGAACTTAAGCTGAAAATTTACCTTTTTTTCCATTAAGATAGAATTTATCGAAGTAGAGGCATTAGGTCAACATAAAAAAAGAAAAAAAGTTTTTTTTTTGTCGAGCCTGGTGGCATACTTGTCACCACCCCGTTATAAAGGGGACGCTCATAGCATCCATCCATCCATCCATCCCTAGGGAGCCTACATGAACGGCCGTTCATGTAGCCTCCTACGTTCCCCTTGTCGGTTCCTCGTAAAACGCTTCCTGGTCTGACGTTCGGCAATGCGGTCCTGTACATGAGATCTGAAGTTCAAGCAAGATTAGAAATTAAGCAACGTCAAATAAGTAGGCTTGCCTTAGGAGCTCATGGGAATACGCCGAATCAGGGAGTACAAGGTGATTTGGGATGGACATCATTTGAGGGCAGGGAAGCTAGCAGCAAGATAAAATTTGAGAAGCGATTGAGAGAAAGGGGGGAGGAGCGTTGGGCTAGGAAGGTATTCAGCTACTTGTACATCAAGAATGTCGATACAAAACGGAAAACAGCACGTGGCCAAATCAAAGAGAACTATAGGTTAAGAAAAAAGTGAAAGAAACGGAGACTGACATGTGGAGAATTGGCATGATCAAAAAGTCCGCACTAGAGATCTATCGAACTTTTAAGCAAGGAATTGCCAAGGAAAGGATCTATGATAATACTCGGAGTAGTTCTCTACTGTTTGAGGCCAGGGCGGGAGTATTGCGAACCAAGACATATCGGGCGAAATACAAAGGGGCAGACACGGTATGCAGGGAATGTGGAGAGGAAGAAAAACTGCCGAACACTTCATAGTGTTCTGTAAAGGGCTTCACCCCACAGTTCAGGATGATGGCGCTGAGGTTTTCAAAGCACTGGGGTTTGGGAACTGGGAGGGCAAAATAGACTTTAAGCGGGTAGAATTAGCTAGAAGGAGGTTATCTGATTGGTGGCTAAAGTCAAGGCACGAGTGAAAATTAAACCCTTCACTGCAAAGTACGAATCCCCAACCTCACTATTTAGGGGAAAAATATAAATCTAGTTTTTGGTTGATTAGGTATTACGGCTTGGTGGCGCTAGCCACCACCCGATCTAAAGGCTACAGCCATATCCATCCATCCATCCATCCATCCATCCATCCATCCATCCATCCATCCATCCATCCATCCATCCAACCCTGGAGATACTGCTACAGTGTACAAGAAGATAGTACACTGTAATACTGCATAAGCATATTTTCACGGGGTCGTGACGGGGTTGAAGGCAAGAGACGAACTGATCCGATCAAACTGTTTATTTCGGCGATCCTGCGCCCACTAAACGGAAAGTCTGGTTACGGTAGCACACTTGCACTGATAGCGGTGCATGCAGCGTCACCCTTCGATCAACTGAGAAGCAGCGAAGCGCGTCAACAATTATGAACTTGCCATCGAAAGTTCTAGCGTTATCGCTAGCGGTGACGTAGGTTCCAGAATAATCTGTACAGTTCGCGGAGTTGGCGTGTGTCACACCGGTCCCGTTAATTAGGGAGGTGATCGCCGGGCTAATTCCAAGGGCCGAAGTATTGGCCCCCCGAACCGCACCACGAAAGCGTGGACAATTTAGAAGTGATCCGTTTTGGCACGCCAGCGGACGCCGGTTGTGGCCCAAAGAACAAGTCAGAGCCGAGAGTTGATAAACGAAACAAATATTATATTCTCAAAAATGGCAGATTGAAAACAATACACAAGAATGCACACTCCACAATAGTTACATACAATACGTCACCAATCAAACAACGTACTACACAGTACAATCAGCCACACTCAAAAACAACGGACACAGACAACGATACGCTCTACAATGCAGTCGCATGCATTGAACAACCAAGACACTTAAAGACTAAAGAGATAGAAAACCTATCCAGTCCAAAGTTCTTGGAACAGAAATCTGGATGATACTCTTCCGAGAATCAGTCACTCAAAGTCCAGCGTTGTTGTCGTTCCGCGCCCTCGAAGTTTCTCTTCCAGGAAACCTCGCGTCTTCAATTGGCCACTCTCCAAGCTTCAAACTTCTTCGCCGGAAACACGTCGGCTTCACACACGCAGCTGTTGCCACGCGTCTTCGCTCGATAGCGGTAAACACACGCTCTTGCCTGTAGCTCGAGCCTTCACCCCCCAGGTGGAAATCCTCTTCATCTCCTGCTTCGTCCCTACGGACAAAACCTTCGCCGACTACACGGCGGTATACCCTACGCGCACTTGCGCTAACTTCCGTCTCCTCCTGATCTCTCATCTCGGCTGCTCGGTTAAATACCTTGCGCGCGACATTCCAGAAGGTTCTCGTCATTTCGTCGGCGCGATACGCAGCGAAGGCTGGGAAGAGGGCGAGACGGTTGGAATGCCCTCCGCGGCTGATGACTCAACTCGGTATGACCACGCCCCTTTCGTTCTACAACTTTCGCGGGCTACCTCCGCCGCCGATGTGGGGTGAGGAGGTTCGTCGGCCAAGCCACGCTTCCAAGGGGAGAGCGCGCGCCCGGGGAGCTTTGGATGTTTGTTTTCTTTTTTTTTCTTTTGACCTCCTGGCGTCTCTTCCGCGCGTTACCGCAAGAATTTGGCGGCGCGCCCATTTTTAGCGCTCGTTCTGTGACACTGCCCCCCACTTTAAGAATATTATCTCATACTATTCAGAACCACACAAACGAGCGCGAACAGTCCCCACACACTCAAAGACTGTAACATAGTCCGTCGCTCATGACACGTCACATTCGCAATAGTTCACTCAATACAATTGTACATTGTAATTCAATTACACAACACATGAAATATAACCACAGGCACATGAGTACAACACTCCACCACACATTCCCAATAATACAAAGTTCTCTCATTACAACAATTATACAACACTGTACATCACGTCACAGCACAAACATTTCGACACTTGTGACGCAGGATAACACAACATTAACACAACATATGGCACTCAGCACTGCCAAACACATTCTGATTCGACCTCAGCACCTATCCTGTGTATTTCGAGCTGCGCTTGCGTCCTTTCTTGCGGTGCTCGCTCGATCTCTTCTTGTTTTTCCTTGTTCTTTTTCGGCGAGCCTTTTCCAACGACGGTATCTGAGGCAGCGTCTCAGCCATCGTTGTCACTTCCGACCCTGCTAACGGGTCATGACGTTTGACGGGTCCGGTCTGTTTATTTACCAGCTTGTTCATGTCTCTACATTTGGCCTGGCTGGCCGACTCCGTCTCCTTTACACTGTCGGTCAGTTGGGGTCGTGCCGACGTACGTCCAGCTGCCCAGCGCGTGAGCTCATTCAACACGATCGCCTTCTCATTCGCTGTCACTTGCGCCGCGGCTTCACTTTGGGCTCTAGTGAGATCCGTCACGGGATGCTCCTCCACTGTATCTCGCGGTCGCTGGGTTGGCGAGGGCTCTATCTTAGGGTCTTCTCCCAACCATTCCGGATCAATCGGTCCTCGCGCCCCGTCGATGTTTCCGAGGACAAGATCGTAAAGGGGGGTCGTCATGCATAAAGCAGTAACCTTCCCGCTGAAGTACGGGGTTTCCACCTCAATCTCTGCTTCGGGAAGCATCCGAACCGTACGGTCAATTAGGCAAACCGGTTTCGTTCTGCCTGTCAACTCCCTTTCCCGTACCAAATTTCTCTGCACGATAACCGTGGAGCTACCGGTGTCTATTAGAACCGTAATCTTCTTGCCTGCAACCTTTCCAGGCAGCGTTGGCATTCCCTTCGTAACACCAGTTGGCTGTTTTGACATTACAGCACCCACAATAGGAATTTTTTCCCCATTCTTCAACTCTACGAATCCATAGGTGACGGCATTATTATCAGATTTTGGTGCCACTTGCACACAGGATACCTGGTGAGTTTGACTCACTCCGTTCCGACAAGCGTCTGCTTTGTGCCCAGTCTGACCACTCTTGAAACATTTTACTGCCGTAGGGCTCGTAAAGGTCGTTCGACAGTTTTTCGCGCGATGACCCACTCGGTTGCACAGAAAACATCGCGGAATGCTCTCTGGTGCACGCTTCGTTTCTTCGGGAGCCAATTTCTTCGAATCATCGGGACAATCCTTCTTGACTTTGGCCAAATTAGTTCCACCTTGCGCTTCCAAGAATTGATCAGCCAATTCAAGCATTTCTTCAAGTGACTCAGCCTTCCTCTCTTTCAAATACAGCGACAGGCTTGGGTGGCAACTAGTAAGAAATTGTTCTCTAATTAGGAGCTCTCTAAGTTCATCGTACTCCTGCGCTGTCCCTGAAAGTTCAATCCATCTGTCGAAATAAAGGCTAAGTCGGGCGGCGTACTGTGTAGCCGTCTCACCATCAGCTGGCTTTCCTGTCCGAAATCTGTCCCTGAATCCTTCCACAGTAAATCTAAATCGCTTCAGCAAAGCAGCTTTCACCTTTGCATAGTTGGCTGCATCGGTCGGCGTCAGCCTACCGTACACACTGAGCGCTTCACCACTCAAGCAAGTACTCAAAGCAGTTGCCCATTGATGTTCCGGCCAATTCTGGCTCTTCGCAATCGTCTCAAATTAGTGAAGGCACGCGTCAAGGTCGTCCTTCCTTTCATCGAACGCTACAAGCAGCTTGCTTGGGTTCAAGCGGAAACCATGATCTTCCCGTTCACTGCTTTCAACTCTAGCTTGGACGGGAGTTTCACTTCGCTGTTGCAAACGGAGCCGCTCGAGTTCCATCTCGTGCTGCCGCTGCCGTTCCATTTCAGCCATCTCCGCTTTTCTTTCTTCTCTCGAACTTTCGGCTGCAAACTTTTCTCTCTCCAGCTCCAACTTCAATTACTGCTCTCTTTCTTCTCTCAACTGTCGCTCCTTTGCCTCTCTTTCTTCTTTCGCCATTTCAGCTGCCAACCTCTCTAGTTCCAACTCAGCTGCTTTTTCTTCCTTGGCTCTCTCAGCTGCCAACCTCTCTCTCTCCACCGCCTCTTTTTCCTTCTGGCTTACCCACTTCCGTAGTTCGGCGCCAGAAAGGCCCATCTTCTCACCAAGAGCGACTAACTTTTCGAGACCCATGATGTCTCGCAACTCGCAAATAAAACCTTGCCGCGTGCAAAAAGTATCTGCCTAGATCAGTCTATCGGAACACTCCCCTGCACTCGTTAACGAGAACACTGAACAACACACAAAATCGTTCCGATAGCACTATCAAACACTCGAGGCTCTTTCTCACTACTTTGGACACACTGTGCACTAAAAGGTCCTGTCGCAGACGCCAGATTAATTGTCACACCGGTCCCGTTAATTAGGGAGGCGATCGCCGGGCTAATTCCAAGGGCCGAAGTATTGGCCCCCCGAACCGCACCACGAAAGCGTGGACAATTTAGAAGTGGTCCTATTTGGCGCGCCAGCGGACGCCGGTTGTGGCCCAAAGAACAAGTCAGAGCCGAGAGTTGATAAATGAAACAAATATTATATTCTCAAAAATGGGAGATTGAAAACAATACACAAGAATGCACACTCCACAGTAGTTACATACAATACGTCACCAATCAAACAACGTACTACACAGTACAATCAGCCACACTCAAAAACAACGGACACAGACAACGATACGCTCTACAATGCAGTCGCATGCATTGAACAACCAAGACACTTAAAGACTAAAGAGATAGAAAACCTATCCAGTCCAAAGTTCTTGGAGCAGAAATCTGGATGATACTCTTCCGAGAATCACTCACTCAAAGTCCAGCATTGTTGTCGTTCCGCGCCCTCGAAGTTTCTCTTCCAGGAAACCTCGCGTCTTCAATTGGCCACTCTCCAAGCTTCAAACTTCTTCACCGGAAACACGTCGGCTTCACACACGCAGCTGTTGCCACGCGTCTTCGCTCGATAGCGGTAAACACACGCTCTTGCCTGTAGCTCGAGCCTTCACCCCTCAGGTGGAAATCCTCTTCATCTCCTGCTTCGTCCCTACGGACAAAACCTTCGCCGACTACACGGCGGTATACCCTACGCGCTCTCGCGCTAACTTCCGTCTCCTCCTGATCTCTCAACTCGGCTGCTCGGTTAAATACCTTCCGCGCGACATTCCAGAAGTTCTCGTCCTTTCGTCGGCGCGATACGCAGCGAAGGCTGGGAAGAGGGCGAGACGGTTGGAATGCCCTCCGCGGCCGATGACTCAACTCGGTATGACCACGCCTCTTTCGTTCTAGAACTTTCGCGGGCTATCTCGGCCGCCGATGTGGGGTGAGGAGGTTCGTCGGCGAAGCCACGCTTCCAAGGGGAGAGCGCGCGCCCGGGGAGCCTTGGATGTTTGTTTTTTTTTTCTTTTGACCTCCTGGCGTCTCTTCCGCGCGTTACCGCAAGAATTTGGCGGCGCGCCCATTTTTAGCGCTCGTTCTGTGACAGCGTGATTGTATCGAAATGATCTACTACAATCGCGAAGTTTTTCGAAAACTGCAGGCGCGTTTTGCGATAACAGATATTGAGAAAAGGAATGTGGCATTGCCCCCCTCTGAAAAAGGCATCGTCCCGATGCTTTAATGGAAGATGAAGGTGCCACAATAATGCAAGAAAGTACTAGGAATAAATTACGATACAGATATAATACAAAAAAACACTGTTTCAGTTCGTTAGCGCGCTTGAAACGGCTTGAGGTGCGCGACGAGGATGACTACAGGTTGCGATCGGCGTCGATGAGAGTTCGTGATGCCGTCGGAGACAACCTCGTAATTGAGTGGACCCAGACGTCGAACCACCCTGTCCGGTCCGAAGTACCGTCGAAGAAGCTTTTCACTGAGTCGACGTCGGCGTCTCGGCAACCACACCCAAACACGTTCATCGGGCTGATATTCCACGAAGCGTCATCGAATATTGCAACGGCGGCTGTCGGTCACCTGTTGGTTCTTGATACGGAGGCGCGCGAGTTGTCGGGCTTCTTCGGCGCGCTGAAGGTACTCACATTGAGGTTTTCTTCGTCGGTGACGTTGGGTAACATGGCATCGAGCGTCGTTGCCGGGCTCCTTACGTAGCCCGATTTTTATGCAGATGTCTGCGTCGTCTCGTGCACTGCCGTGTTGTACGCGAAGGTCACGTACGGAAGATCGGCGTCCCACGTCTTGTGTTCGTCATCGACGTACATTGCCAGCATGTCGGCAATCGTCTTGTTTAGCCGCTCAGTGAGGCCGTTGGTCTGTGGGTGGTACGATGTCGTCCGGTGGTGGTTTATCTGGCTATATGCCAAATCGCTTGAGTTAGGTCAGCATTACATGCCGTTCCTGGGTCGGTGGTGAGGACCTCCTGGGCACCGTGACGTAGGACGATATTTTCGACGAAGAACTTACCTACCTCAGATGCACTGCCATTGGGCATGGCTTTTGTCTCGGCGTAAAGGGTGAGGTAGTAGGTAGCTACCACGATCCACTTGTTTCCGAAAGCCGACGTCGGGAACGGCCCCACTAGGTTCATACCAATCTACTGGAATCGTCGGCGAGGTGTTTCAATTGGCTGAAGAAGTCTCACTGGCCTTGTCGGCGGTGTTTGGCATCGCTTACAGACCCGGCATGTCCTCACATAACGAGCGACGTCGGCGGTAAGACGTGGTCAGTAGTATCTTTCTTGTATCCTCGCGAGCGTGCGGAAGACACCGAGGTGCCCTGCCGTCGGATCGTCGTGCAGGGCCTGCAGGCGTTCTGGTCGCAAAGCTGAAGGCACCACAAGGAGGTACTTGGCTCGAAGCGGTGAGAATTTTTTTTGAGAAGACCGCCTCGCAGGAACTTCGGAACGACGCCAGTGCGCGCTTGAATATTTTCGGGACTTCGGTGATCCTGCCTTCGAGATATTCTATTAAGGCCTTAAGTTCCGGGATGGCCCGCTGTCGTTCAGTGAAGTCGTCGGCAGTTATCGTTCCCAAAAAGTAGTCATCATCTGGGTAGTCCAGCGGTGGTTTCTCGACAGTCGCACGAGAGAGACAGTAGGCGTTGGAGTGTTTTTTTCCGGAGTTGAAAACGATGGTAATGTCATATTCTCGAAGTCTCAGGCTCGATCGTGTGAGGCGACATGAAGGGTCCTTCAAGGTAGCTAGCCAACACAAGGCGTGGTAATCGCTCACAATTTTGAAGGGCTTGCCGTAGAGGTACGTGCGAAATTTCGACGTAGCCCAGATGATGGCGAGGCACCCCTTTTATGTTATGGAATAATTGGCTTCCGCTTTGCATAGCAATCGGCTGGCGTACCTAAAAACCCTTTCCAGTTCGTCAGTCTTCTGCACAAGAACAGCGCCAGTACCTATGCTGCTTGCGCCAGTGTGTATTTCTGTCTCGGCGAATACGTCGATATGGGCAAGTAACGGAGGCGTCTGGAGGCGATGTTTAAGCTCCTGGAAAGCGTGTTCCTGCGGCGTTTCCCACTTAAACTCCACGTCGGCCTTGGTAAGGTTAGTGAGAGGATCGGCGATGCGGGCGAAGTTTTTCACGAACCGCCTATAATAGGCACACAGGCCCAGAAATCGGCGCACTGCCTTCTTGTCAGTGGGCGACGGGAAGTCGGCGATGGTGGCTCTTTTCCATGGATTGGGACGAACTCCGGACTTGCTAATCACGTGCCCAAGGAGCAAGAGCTCCTCGTACACAAATCTGCTCATTTCTGGCTTCAGTGTGAGTCCGGATGTCTTGATGGCTTGACGTACAGCTTCAAGGCTCCGAAGATATTCGTCGAAACTCGAGGAAAACACGACGACGTCGTCCACGTACACAAGGCAAGTCTGCCACTTCAATCCTGCCAGTACTGTATCCATAACGCGTTGAAAAGTGGCAGGCGCTGAGCAAAGTCCGAAGGGCATCACCTTAAACTCGAAAAGGCCGTCCGGTGTTATAAACGCCGTCTTCTCTCGGTCTCTTTCGTCGATTTCGATTTGCCAATAGCATGTCTTGAGTTCCAATGACGAAAAGTACTTGGCGTTATGGAGCCGATCAAGTGCGTCGTCTATTCGTGATAAAGGATGCACGTCCTTTCTTGTGATTTTGTTCAGGCGGCGATAATCGGCGCAGAAACGTAACGTTCCATCATTTTCTTCACTAACACCACGGGGGATATCCATGGACTCTTGGACGGCTGGATGACGTCATCCGCAGCATCTCATCAACTTGTCTCTTCATGGCCTCACGTTCTCGCGTCGAAACCCTGTACGGACTCTGATGGAGTGGTCTGGCATTTTCTTCGGTTATGATGCGATGTTTCGTGTTTGGGGTCTGCCGACTTTTCGATAACGACGAACAGCAATCTTCGTATATCAGGAGCAGGATCTTGAGCTGTTCTTGCTTATGGTTCGGAAGGCTAGAATTGACATCAAAAGCTGAGGGATGGGCTTGGTTCCTTTGAGTAGGAAAGAGGAAGGAAAATAGAGGAAAAAGAAAGGCAAAGAGGTTAACCAGCCTATAGGCAGCCGGTTTGCTACCCTGCACATGGGAGAGGGATGGGGAGATGTAAGAGAGCGGAGAGGGAAGATAGAAACAGCACATTCGGCAGCACACGCGCGCACACTCAGTCATAATCCAGTCTTGTCTTTCGTGGTGTGTGACATTGCTGTTACGGTCGCTTGATCAAGTCGGTGTCGCGTAGGAATTTCAACAGAGCTTTCGTCGCCTTCTGTTGCAATGTCTTCTCTCGGGCACTTGACAGAATAGTGTCCACAGACATTTGGCTGTTGTCGATGCGCGCAAAAGCAGACGCCAGTGACTGTCTCTGGATTTCATACAATGGACAGTCACACAGGATGTGGTGTAGCGTCTCTTCGCAATGACAGGCATCGCAGAGAGCGTTGTCGGCCATTCCTATGACAAAGAGTAAGATTTTGTAAATGCCACTCCTAGCCATAAGCGATGAAGAAGGGTGGCTTCTCTTCGGTCGAGTCCAGTGGGCATGCGGAGAGCCATCAAAGAGGACAGGTGGTGTTGACGATTCGTATCGATGCTTGGTGGGCACCATAGTGAAAACGTGATTTCACGCGCAAGTCATCGAAGATTACTGGCAGCATCAATCCTCGGAAGTGGTATGGCTTCTTCTCGTGTTCCTTCAAGGGCTTCCTTTGAGTAGGTTCCGGAGAATCGGCTAGGGTGAAAGCACAGGTGGCTTCCACGATTTCTTCGTTGTATGCCACCGTCGTTCCTTTGTTCACCTGTTTGTACTCATTGCTGAAATTTGCGAGCATAAGCGTTGCTTTGTCTCCCCGCAGCTCTCATGGCAGCGTGCGACGAATCTTTGTAACTCTTTTTTTACACCCCTCTCCCCCTCCCCATGTGTAGGGTAGCAAACTGGACGCATAGTCTATTTAACCTCCTTACCTTTCCTACATTTCTCCTCTCTCTTGTAACTCCACTCGCACTTGACGGATTTTTAAATATTTTTGTGCTGTTTAATTCGTGAGACGATACGCTATTGAAAGAAAAGTTCCTTCCATGGTTGCTTGAAGAGTGTTTAAGGGCCCCTTTAAGGGACAGGAAAGCGATGGCTTCCAGAATTTCAATGAAAGTTCGAAACTTCTGATCGTGCCAGCAAAGGGTTACCAGCCCGAGCTGTTAAATTTTTGGCCAGCTGCTCCGCTGCAAATGGAAGGAGCGCGCTTTTGTCGTTACGTCTTCTCCATAAAATGCGTTTACAGCATTCAAGCCCGCCTTATCATTGTCACAAATAATGACACCCGGACACATTATGTAAGTCCAAAGAGTTCACACTGGTCTCGTAGTGACACCAACAGATCCTTGTACTATTCCTGGTTCTTCCTTGACATTAAGGCATGCATAAGCAACTGATACAAAGCCCTCACATAGCTAGCACTGCAAGACCAAAGCCTAACTGCCGAATTCCCTTAGGGGGGGGGGGGGATCCAATTAACCGTAAATTTTACCAGGTGTTTTTAGCAAACCCTATCTAGCAAACTTTCTAGCAAACACTATTGCAAAATATTCATGACGCAGCACATGCTTAAGAAAAATTACTTGCAATAGGAATAAATTGCTTTTTTTTACGTGTAGCGGTACGCAAAGGTATAGTATTTCATGATTTTAGAATTGAAATTGGCCCCCACGAGGGCACCCCTATCACAAAGTGCAATAGCGTGAATGGCGGCGCCTATGCGCTGCATAACGGAGGGGTCAATAAATCCACCTCGGGTTTTGAAGGCCGAACGCGCTACGCTTGATAAATGTTGGGTGCCACTACCATGTCGTCTAAGCAAAGCATCGGAAACACTTGCCTTTTCGTGCAAGCGTTGCATTATCAGCACAGCGTGATAAACGCTGTGGTTTTTAGAATTACTTCGTTATTTATTTCAATATGCTGCAGACCTTTTGGGTCCAAGCAGGAGTAGTAATACAGAAAATTATTACAATTCTCTCTAAACAAAAGATCTCATTAAAAACAAAACAAAAAATGTTCAATGCTGGATGGTTGTTAACAGTTTCAAAGATACGGAGTTTATATCACGTGCGAGCATCATACAAAAATGTAATACACTAACCAGAGCAAAAAATATTGTTCATTTCTTGAGCAAAAGATTCTACAGTTCACCGCATATGATGGTAGCCAATTCCAGTATGTTATTGATGATGGGAAAACAGAGTTTTTATGAACGTCGTTGTGACTTTCAGGCAGCCGTATTGTCTCTTTATGGTTAGTTCTTGAGGAGTGTCCGAGGGGTTGAATATGCTCTGTTGGGGATATTTTATAAAGCTCATTAAACAGATGACAGAGAAATTTAAGTTTGGAAATTATTCTGCATTGTTCAAGGCAACACAGCTCGACTTTTTTGCGCAGACCTGTAACACTGGTATGTTGGGAATAAATTGAAAACACAAATAAACTGCTAAATTTTGAACTCGCTCAACTTTTTGGATGAGAAATTTGTGTTTGGAAACACCAAAATATGTCGGCACATGTTGGTCTAATTATTCCCTTATATGCGGTTATATATTTTCCCCTCAGGAGGCGCGTTTTTTTTAATCTTCACTTGACAAACGACAGCTTCCTTTGCGCTTTTCCACAAATTGTCGCTATAAGTGTTTCCCTACTTAGATTGGGTGTTAATGTAACTCCCATGTATTTTCCTTGGTTACTTTCGGTGATTTCTGAGTTTTCTTATTTGTATGTAAAATTAAGAGGCTTTTTCTGGTTTGTAAAACTTCTGGCTACCGTTTTTTATATGTATGCCTTTTCTAGTGAAAAGACACACATACAGAATATTGGCTTGTTGTTATGGTGCCTCACATATGCGCAATATTTGCTTTTTTCAATTGAGAATTGCACAAGTATGAACGATTATGCTTGAGAAATATCGTTCGGCGCTGCGAATGTGATCGGCCGTTTGAGGTATCGTTAAGGGCGGACAAGCAAACAAACTTACGGACAGATAGACCGATTGTTTTTTTCATTGAAAGGTCCCAAAAACGTTTTAAAAATATACCACGTGACAAACCTAC
Organism: Rhipicephalus microplus; assembly: GCF_043290135.1. NCBI lineage: Eukaryota > Metazoa > Arthropoda > Arachnida > Ixodida > Ixodidae > Rhipicephalus > Rhipicephalus microplus. The sequence continues at coordinate 19,515,885 of NC_134706.1, forward strand.
TGGCGCGCCTACGCGCCATGACTCTAGTGTTCTATCGCACTCCACGTACGAACGATACGCTTCCTAATTCACACTGGTTCATTTCAGTGGTAAGCAGGCACAGCAGTTATCACGTTTGTCGTCGATAGCGAAACGTGTTCATCGCAAAGCCACCACGATCGTTGCGGCCCTGTCGGGGCTTTATAATCGGGCAAATGCTAATGTTATTCGTATGCGGAACCTTAGGCAGCAGTAGAATCACCGTGCTTCCTAACCAATCCCATCATTCAATTATGTCAAGCACGGTGAAAACGAAAATGCTGTTGTCCTGTGTGCTCAGATTTAGGCGCACGTTAAAGAACCCCAGGTGGTCAAAATTTCCGGAGCGCTCCACTACGGCGTCTCTCATAATAATATGGTGGTTTTTTTGGCCGTTAAACCCCATATATCAACCATTATTGTGAGTAACTATAATGTCGAAAGATTACGCTCAAATTCTTTCCTTGTTATTGTTTTTGTGTGTAAGGGTGCCAGCGTGAATGATCATACCAGTTGCGAGGGCGTACTGCTTCATTCATCGGTGGACCGCCAGTTCACTGTAGTCCATAACATCTTTTCAGTCGAACGTCCCAATTCATGACGCAGCGGTCGATATGTTATCACAGTAAAGCAAACAGTTCACAGGTTACGACGCTCCAGCGCACTGACGTCGTGGTATCACTCATGGTGAAAAGTGCTCGCCCACAAAATGTCTACCAAGCGATATTTCGCCGGCGCTGTTTCACCCACAGTCCTTTCTTGGGCACCACTTTTGTGACTGGCTTCAAAAAAAAAATCTGAAAAAGGGAACCCCTCCGACGTGCCGCCCGCCCCGCACATCGACCATGTTGCGATAAGCGCCGGTCACGTGATCTTAGGTTAGAAGAGGAAGGGCGCGACTGATTTCTGCAGCCCGATAGAGAGGACGACGCAGCGACTATTCATCTGCGTGCGATGCACAGCAGTGATAGATTTCACGGCGATAGCACGAGGCGTAGTTGAGTTGAATTCTACACGTTTCGACGGAATTTGAATGGCGTGGACAACCCTTCACAGGCGGGTAACCCCTGAGAGTAGCCGAGTGTCAGGCCGGGGGACGCCTGTGCCCATTTTGTGAAACCGATGGGTAAGCGGTGGCACGTGGGTTCCAGCCCACGACCTCCCACAGCCAAACTAAAGTGAGCTAGAATAGCTCACTTTATTCTAGCTCACTTTAGCTATTCACTTTAGCTCACTTTAGCTATTCTAGCTCTCTTTAGCCAAACCGGACACTCTACCACGAGGCCATGGCAGCGGTGATGCGACAGCCACGCTCGGTCGTTACAGATATTACCACGGGAGGCCACGACTTGTCCACGAGTGCGCACGTGATCACGCTGAGAAAGCCGCGCATTCGAAGAAAAAGAAAAGGAAAACGTGCTCAAGGTCATAAAGCGTGCGTGACGTTTTTTTTTTTTTTTTTGGCGCCTGCCATTCTTTTCTTCTTATACATTCCAGCGCTTTCGTCGGGACGAGCGAAGGGAGAATGCGATCGCAGCATGCGACGATTCTTTGTAACTCCACTCACACTGGATTGATTTTTAAAATGTTTGTGTCGTTTAATTCGTCAGGCAATAAGCTCTTCCAAATAGTTCATTCCATGGTTACGTGGAAAAGTGTTTCAGGGCCCCTTTATAGCCAGCAAAGTGAGGGCGTCCAGAATTTCAATGAAAGCTCGAAACTTCTGATCGTGCCTGCAAAGGGTGAACAGCCTGAGATATTGGATTTTTTACCAGCTGCTCTGCCACAAATGGATGGAGCGCACATTTGTCGTTACGTCTTCTCCAAAAAACTGCTTTTACAGTATCCAAGGCCGCCTTCTCAAAGTCCCCTCTAATCACACCTGGACACAATATGTGAGTCCAAAGAGTTCGCACCGATATCGTAGTGAGTGAACAGATGCTTGTACTGTTGCTCGTTGTTCCTTAACATGAAGGCATGCATGAGCAACTGATATAACGCGCTCACATAGCTAGCACTGTAAGACCAAGTATATCTGCCGAAATTCATGGGGGTAAGATCGAAGTTTCCGTCAATTTAACCAGCTGTTAATGACGAATAACTTCCCAGCATAGTGCGCTGGTAAATACGAGCAGTCTGTTCTCAGTCTCTAGGCCAGTATCGTAGCACAAGAAGCGCTAAGTGTGGTCTTTCAAATTCTTAGTCCAATGTGCCGGAATAACGATGTCTCCGGTGCTGATATTCGATAGCTACATAGGGTGCCGTTACAACTACTAGGTTGTAGGGTGCTATTTGCTAAGTGGCTAGTGCGCATATACGCACCATCTCTTCGTGTGCCCATCATCACCCTTCATCGCTTTTGCTTTTACTCTTATCTCCTGTGTAGAGTAGCAGGCTAAAGCGAACTAGCTCAGGCCGACCTCTCCGCCTTCTAATAAATTCTTTTTCCCTCCCTCTCGTTACATCTTGCTCCGCTGCTGGCGAATACGCCAGTTCAGGCTCTGCTCGCGGCTTTTAATGTTCTTTACGGTCTGCGACAACTTCGACAAACTTTTCTTTATAGAGACAAGTGCATTCTCTCTCATTTGCTGCCTTCTTCTTGCAATACTAATCGTAGCATTATCTACAGTGTGGTCATGGTAAACGCTCAAGTGTAGTCGCTTGAGAATTTGTATACGTAATTAAAGCGCCTTTGCATGAAATACGTTTAGCACAACCTCAAAGGGGTCATGAAGACGTACATATAACTTCCGATCTTTGTGCCTCCTTCATTCGATTTCTTTCTCTCCATTCTGCAAATCAGTACCGCCAAGTCAACCATAGGACCAGTATCGAATGAGCGCCTGAAAGTGTACGCTTACCTTCACAGTGCTGGGGCGAACAAACTGCTGCCTCCGGAAAAAATGCATGGCGCTGAACTGCCACTCCCCTCATGTCTTTTTCAGGCACGTGCATAAATTGATAACATGTATCTGAGATGCGCATTGTATGTGACGATCGCATCTGATATTGCACCTATACCGATAAGTTGTCATATTTGCGTGCACGTTAAAGAACCCCTGGTGGTCAAAATTTCCGGAGCCCTCCACTACAGCGTCTCTCATTATCAGATGGTGGCTTCGGAACGTTAAATCCCACATATGAATCAATATCGATAAGTTGCGACAGTTGGTATGTCATTATGGTGCTTCGTCAGTTGTCCTTCAGTACACTGCAATCTTCGTGAGCACTTTTTTATTTGATAAATAAATTTGTGAGTGGAATGGTTCAATGTTTCCATGTGTCCGTGTGGGGTACTTTTTACAGATAACGCAAGTATATACGGGCCCTTTTTCAAGTGACATTTTTTTTTCCGGGGACGTATCTTGAGGCTACATTTCGCTCGGGAACGTTTATTGCGAAAACCATTCAATGCAGAGGTGCCCACAGCCTTGTTTCCTATCAGTTTCAATGAAGGGAAGCACCCGTTTTCTTTCGCACGTACGCGTAAAACTTACCTGCACTCGAGCATCGGTTTCAGGGTTTAAAAAAAGAGTAGAAAGGAACCTCATAGGTGTGCCACCCGCCCGGACACACCACCACCATGCGTATGGAGCCAGGATGCGCGGCATCGACAGCGAGTACCGCGTCCACGCTTCTCACGTCGAAAGTACGCCACGTACATCAACTTCCAAGTTCCGCGTGGCAGCTGGCCCACCAAGAGCTGTGCGCACACGTAGACGACGTCTCTGCGTTCGTCGTCGGCCGTCAAAGCCTCCCGGTCTTAAGACAACAGATACTACGACTCAAGCCATTCGATCTCTCCACTCGTGTGAGTCCCACGTTTTGGTGGGTGGTGGTTAGAAGAAGAAGGCGCCTAAGTTCTGCAGCCCGGTAGGGAGCACGGCACATCGCCTCTGCTCACACGGAATTTGAAGGCGCAGGCTCCTTTCCCAAGTGACGTCACCCCTGAAAGTGCCAGGCCGGGGGAGCGCTTGTGCCCATTTTGCAGAAACCGGTGGGTAACCAGTGGCAGCGGGATTTGAACCCACGACCTCCCGCAGCCGAAGCGGACACTTTAACACAAGGCCACGGCGGTGGTGGTCGCGCCACGTCGACGATGTGCCAATAATTTTTACGCTGACCCGATTGACGAAAGTTTTGCGTGAATATGCGGAATTCTACGTGAGTTCTCCGTACAAAAATGCGCGAAAAGATTGAGCCACAGAATGAATGGGGCGAATGCCGGCCGTAATGGGTAATCAGAACGGCACTGGTCTGCAGCGTGCACGTAATGCACAAGGCTCTAATGTCACGCGAATGTTTTGCATGCACGTTTGGCGCAGTTAAGCACCTCTCTCAGCGTTATAACACGATTCAACATTCCTGTCTTTTTCCCTTACTACATCACCACAAAGCGGCTAATCTAAAGCCCCTCCATGAAGGAAGACCTCCGTGAGCGCCTCCATCACGTCTACTATGGAAGAGACAATTCCTTCCTTAATGGCATCTACATAGCCGGTGAAGAACGCTTGTTTAGCGCCTCTTGGGGCTACAAAGAGAGAGAATAAAACATTTATTTGCGACCGAGAAGGGAGTGTCGGTGGGCGGGCTCCTTAGTCCGGGATACCATCGGCACGGGCCGCTGTCCTCGCTCGTCGCACGAGGGCCTCTTGTGTCTTCGGATGCGAGCTGGACAGAGCTGCCTCCCACCCTACAGTGTTGTGCTGTGCTCTGGGTTGTAGAGGTTGATTGTGTGGGCATTCTCATACCATGTGGTGCAGGGTGGCTGTTTTAGTGACGCAGAACCTGCACTGTGGTGTGTATGTTTCGGGGCATATATCTTGGACAGTATGTATGGATTGGGGTAAGACAAGGTCTGCAGGAGACGCCAAGCTACCTGAAATTCTTCACTGAGCTTCAGCCCCTTGGCGTTACCAAAAAAAAAACAGCAGGTTGGTGTCTCCATTCGTCATCGCTATGAACAAACGTATTTCTAAGCATACATGCTTTGCGAGAACATACATAGGTAGCGCCACATGCCCAAATCTTTCAGATTGATGAAGTTTTTTTTTTTTTCAATCCGTGACGCGTGCACTTACTTTCAGAGACAAGATAACTGTTCCATTATCTCTCTTTATCATCGAGTTTTCGGTAGAGATAAAGGAACGGCGTAGAAAAGTATCGCTGTTGTACCAGGTTCGTTTCTTTCATGGAGACCAACGTTTCGCATCAAATATTTGTCAAGGCTGCAAAGAACTCTGCACATCTACCGACTACCCGTGGACATCTAATGATATAGATTGTAAACGAAATATTTTTTTTTCTTCTGTCTTGGTTGCTCGTGTAGTCCTATACTGTAAATATAAGAAACTGGTGTAGGTGGGCTCAATTTAAACAACCGGGTGAGTACGAAAAAGCAAGCAATTGCTTACGTGACAGCATGTGTTCAAATTTACGTGGTTTTTTCCTATGTGCCCACCACATCGAGAGGCAGCAAATCGTGGGCCTTGGTAGTTTCGTTTATGAAAAAAAGATATGAAAGTGCCTTAGTTTTACATCTTCCATTCAATCGCTTCGAGGATATGGCCAGCTTGAAGAAAATATATCAAGAATTACCCACGCTGGGCGCGAGTAATACGACGAAAAGCTGCATGTAACGTTATCATTATTGGACGATTGTAGGTGCTATCTCGAATACGTATGTGCGGCGTGTAAATGTAATTTTTACACTACATATTGATGATCTGTTATTCTGAAAATCATCCGCGAAACCGATATTGCAGTGGTATTCGAGTGAAAACATTCCGCCACACACGCAAGGAAAGCGCGTATCACTGAAGACATGAACCGACATATCGCCAGCGCGATTTTATGGCAAAGTGGCACAGGTCGTGCAGTCCAGGCATCCAAAAAAGAGAATATAAAAAAGGAGCCCTTCCGATGTGCCACCCGTCATGCACATCCGCCATGTTGCGATCAGTGAGCGGTAACCACGCAAACTGCAGCTTGAATGCGCCGTGATAGTGAACTTACAATATCGTTTATAAGATAGTTTTTATAGCGCGAGAACAGAACGACGACAAAGAGACAAGAAGGACACGATGCCCTGGACACGAGTTTCCATTTGGCGCGGGTTTTTTCTCCACCCATCGTGCTCACATATGTTTTGACGGGATTTGAATGGCGTAGGCTGCCTTTCCCAGACGTTTCACCCCTGAAAGTAGCCGAGTGTCGGGCCGGGGGACGCTTGTGCCCTTTTTGTAAAACCAGTGGGTATCCGGCGGCACGTGGATTCGAACCCACGACCTCCCGCAGCCGAAGCGGACACTCTACAACAAGGTCATGGCTGCGGTGATAGCGCAGTATATAAAAAGCTGAGCAGTATATAAAGTAAAGCTGAGCAGTATATAAATTGATGCCTGTTTTTAATTGTAAGTTCAATTCCTCGAAGACTTCTATGTTATCCCTTATACATTCTAATACCTCATCTGGAGGTAGTGAGTAGTATAGGTCCTTTATGTCAATTGAAAAACCGAAAACATTAGATTGATTTGACTTTTATCAGTGCTTGCGAGTTTTTTCAAAATTTATTGCGAGTTTTTCAAAAAATTTTATCAGTGCTTGCGAGTTTTTGATCAGAAATGGGTCACCAATCTTTAGACACTTTAGATGGGCGTGAATGAAGAAGCCGAGTTTGTTTTGCCCCGTTCCAATTTCTGTCACAATGACTCGGAGCGCATTTTTGTCGCTTTTACTAATGTGCTGTGCTAACTGTTTGAACTCTAGTTTCCGACACATTTCCTTGGCTTGCGTTTTTACTCTATCTAGACGAATTTCAGTATGACATTTGAAAACAGAGTCAATAGCTGTGACCACCTTTTCTAGGTACAGGCAATCAGGAAGAACAGCGAAACCATCTTCCTTATCTGACGGCACGGCACAAAGTTCATCGTCTCTCAGAAAGTTGGCCGTCTTCCGCAACGGAAGGCTGGTGCTGGTAGGCTTACCCCGCAGGAGCACGTCGATGCCTTCAGAGATGCATCTGTCCGAATCCTCTGGTGAGGCGCGGCCAGCAACAAAGCGCACCGTTGAAAGAAGCTCAAGTTTTTTTGAAGAAATTCGTGCGTATACTATGTCAGTTGAATAATTATGAAGGAACAGCTTGGTTAGATCTATGCACGGTGTGTTTGATGTGTAGTGCAATTATAACAGCCACTTTTTTTTTTTGCGCACGCATGCTTAAAGACTAACTGTTGTATACTGTCTCATGTCTTTGAGAAGCGAGCTTCTCAAAGAGGCCCCGGGGGCGGAAGTTTCCGTCTTTCAAGTCTCTTATGTTCTAGAATATTTGTGTACGTTAGGAACGGGGCCATACGCATAGCCGAGGGTAGGTGCGATATGCCGGGGTCGGAGGCCCGGAAGAGTAATTCTCGGACCGAGGCATGGGCGAGCTTATTGCCTTTAACTAAGCAGTGGCCGGGTATCCATATAAGCTGTTTCCATTCGCCCTCTAAGCGTGAGGACGAGACTTGTGTAAGAAGTCGATGCGCTCGGGCCCAATGTAGCCTTAACAAAAATTTCGGTAGGCTGCTTTTGAGTCTGTTAGAACGAAAGTGGACCTTGGGTTTCGTAGGGCGAGGGCGGTTCCTCCTTTTTCCATACTAGTTGTTTCTGTGTTTTGGGCTGATATACAATGAACCTGTTCAACAAAGAAGGTGCCTTCAGTATGTAAGTAGTTGTCGTTAACTTTTTACGTGCCCGACGTCGATGTTCGTGGAACTGAGGATGCATGTTGCGTGGAAGTGGTCTGATGATGAAGTCCTGCCTCCATTCATGTGGGATACGTTGTTTTTCCCTTCTCTCAATGGGGGCTTCGATGCCAACTTCTGATAGTGTTTTCCATCCCGTATTTAATGGCGAGGCGCAATGGCAATTATCTTGAAAGGTGTTGCCATCTATCGTCTTTAAGACAAAGCCCGGCCAGTATGTTTTGACATTATACCGACAGATGGCGCTAAAACTCTCTTTGTGTGTTTCCTATTGTTTTTTTTTTTGGTGTGAAAAGTTAGTGTCAGCGTGTATCAGCTGCGAGAGCGTATTGCTCCATTTATCGGTGGACCACCAGTTTACTATAGCCCATAACATCTTAACAGTTGAACGTCCAAATTCATGACGCAAACTGGTAGGTAATCGGTGACAGCGGTCGATAGCAGTGCATTATCAGAGCAAAGCAAACAGTGCACAAATTGCGCTGCTTCAGCGCACACACACGTCGTATTATCGTCCACGGTGAAAAGTGCTGACCCACGAAATGACTGTGCAACGATATCTCGCCGGCGCACTCTCACTCACAGTCATTTCTTGTGCACAAGAAAAAATTTGAAAAAAAGGAGCCCCTCAGATGTGCCACCCGCCAAGGAGACACATCTACCATGTAGCGATAAGAGCCAGTCACGCGGTCTGTGAGCGGTAACCACGCAACGAGAGCTCCGCTGAGTTGGCGTGCAAAGCACCGGACCGAAGTTTACGACTACGAAGTTTACCGAGTTGCGACTCTGTCACCTCCCCTTTACGGGGATCGCGTTGTGCCCACATGTTTTGACGGGATTTGAACGGCGTAGGCTTCCTTTTCCAGGTGGTTCACCCCTGAAAGTAGCTGAGTGTCAAGCCGGGGTCACCTGTGCCCAGTTTAGGAACCGGTGGGTCTCCGGCGGCACGTGGATTCGAACCCACGACCTCCCGCAGCCGAGGCGGACACTCAACCACGAGGCCACGGCTGCTTTTTTTTTTTTTTCTTTATTACGAGGCCACGGCTGCGGTGGCGCACCGCGGTGCGCCGGCTACAGAACGGGTTTTGTGTGCATATCACTCAGTGCTGAACAAAGAGATGGCGCTAGCATCTTCCTCACCTCAGAGATTCAACACGGCACTTCCGTCCGTGACTGACAGCTCGTGTAAGTTACGAGGCTTTTATTAGCCACATGCGCCACTTGTAAGCAATCAATCGTTTATAATAATCTACCAAGTTGGCTGCAAGTATGAAAATCTAATCATGCTACTGGCAACAATCACAGAGTTCTGCTGATAGTAGCACCATCTATAGGGAGAAAGATAAACTAGTAAAAATTAGTTTTTGCGTGTTTTTTTTTTCAGGCACAGGGTTTTGAAAAGATGTTGCATCTGTTAAGCGTAAGTGAGTTTACGTTCGCGGCAACTTTAGTTTTCAGCTTACTGTGCAAATGATACCACCACCGAGAAACTAGCCACTATGCAATGCTTGTTTTTAACCATACAGAATTTTTTTCATAAAAGTTTTATGACCCAGCCACACACTTGTCGTTCTCAGACATACTAAATACAACTAATACAACGTCGACGAGAGTAATTAATAAATCTCGTTCATAAACTTTTGATTATTGATTACAAGTCAGTCGAATATGTATCAGAAAGTTGTAGTGCATGAGGCATATGATTCCTTTTTTTTTTAATAACAAAAGTTGCACGAAATTGGAGATATTGGTGATCGAAATTTAATGGCGAGACTATTCGGTGCGCTGAAAAGGGAACCTTTTGTTACATCATCCGGGAACTGCCTGTTGGCTGGAGACCTTGACTTGTTGCACTGTACAATGATCAATGCGTGTTCACCAAAATGGCGAAATAGCTCCGCTTGTAATAAAAAATCATTCGTCATGCCAACTTGACAAGGCCACTAGCCCCATGCATAGGCGACAGTGGTCAGCAAATCATAAAAACTAACATAACAATGACTCTTTTGCAAGTCCCGACCCTTCTTCAACACCCATATGGAGTTCGTGTACACAGTGTCACGCCACATGCAATGTATGACCAACTCATGAACTCCTCCCATGTCACGTAACATCGTTGAAATGCTCGATAAGGTGCAAACCAATTTTTCATAGTCACTGCTATTATTCATTGAAACAATCTCTGTCATTATAAGAATCAGCATTTAAATGTTCGCATGACACTTTATTACACACTACATTCGTTAATGTACGTTATCTTTATGCCGTAATAGTAACAAGTTAGTTTTAAGTTCATTTCATACAATGAAATGAACGTTTTACTGAAATGAACTTGTATTGTGTTACTTCTGCGTTGTTGGCTGCAATGCTGTTGCTCTTCCAGTCTTAAGGTAAAAACTTCAATGTATCTATTCTTGAAGTCCTGCCAAAGAGCGGGTCACTTTGTTGCAAAGCGTGCAGTGACAAAAAACCCTCCGCAGATGCTCGCGGAAACAGCTGTGAGCGAACGAATGAAATGCATGCAAGCACAGTTGATAACCATTTTTCTTTTTACTCTCCAGAGTAACGCGAGTTGCTGCGCATGAAAGTGAACGCGCATCCACTGCACGTACACGTGAAATTATAGGCACCGTTGCTGCGGCCCTGGCTGTCGCGGGCGGCACCATTAGGCGACAAGGAGGCGAGCGGTGAGCGAGTGTGCCACTGTGGCATGCAAAAACCGCTGTGCAAGCGTGCCGCAGCGGAAGAAGTGCGTGCCGCTTCACACCTGTATAAACGCAATGCTGAAGAAAAAAAAAAGCACGTTCTTAACTTCAGAAAGCAGGAACGGAGCAACAAGAGACCAGTGGTGGGCGTAAGTATCAGGGGTGTGGGAAGAGTGAATTTCATAGAACTTTATCAAACGCGAATCAAACAGAGATGGTGCTATAACAGAAACAATCGAACAGTATTCGTACAGTTTCTGAATAGTAAGGCAACCATTTTCGAAGTGACCTCTGAAATGGTATTGTACATTTTAGAAACAGCCCAACAATTACATATTTCACTTAAAACAAATATTTACAACTAAGAGAACATCTCAATCCATCGCTTTTAACCGACAAAAAATAAATACACAAGTTGTGTAAATGGAGGCAACTATATAAAGCAGCAACTAGAGCCTAGCAAATACATTGTAACTGCTGGTTCCAAAACAGCAGTAACTACACTAATTGTGGTGGCACAGTGCCTAGAGCTTTCAAAAAAAGGTGACATATAAACCATTAAACAATACTCATAACATCACCATCATGAATGTAATGATGAGGATGGTGAACTCATGGCTTCCGCGTAGAGAACACTGGTGTTTCCAGGATGAATACCTTCATTCTTTCATCAATATATAGTCAGAAGTCCTGTAAAGACTTGGGCTACATACGTCTTGATAATTTGGTTATTAGAAGAAGCAACATTACCTTTCTCGTTTCGTTCTTTTGAGGTTTTTTTTTACATGGGTGCTTGTTGTTAGAGAAACATTTGGCGTTTTTAATATACACTGCATCATGTGTGGTACTGAATCAAATGAAACACTATTACATCAATTATTCTAAATTTTCAGATATTTATACACCTCTCATAAATACATAAGTAATTGCACAACGGAAAAAGGAGTTTTTACAGTACTTGGGTTCTCATAAGGCTTTAAAAGAGTCCAATTTAATGCCAAACAAGCATACTTCTAATTGCAAATCCTCTTGAATGAGAGTAACGAGGTTTTCACCTTGTTGTGTTACAAGAGTGCAACACCTGCTAAACTCAATCTGCTACGTTGTAACGGTGGAGAAATTCTCATGCACATACATTGCTATAGTCACACAAAGACTTATTATTATGGCCATGCAACAATTTTTCGAGACAATTGTCTTCCTGGAGATACTTTATTGCACACGTTTTGGTCTGTTTGTCTGTCACACAATTCAGTCACCAGGCCAAAGTTTGAGCACTTGCTGAACACCCAGCCATCTTGAACTGGTGGCTGTGTTCACACTTGTGAAAGTTGGCGATCGAAAAGCATATATTACGCATATCTGAGGTGCAACATCAATACGTAACTATCAAGTGGTGTGTTATTTTACTATAATATACACAGATCTGTAATTCTAAAGACACTAGTTTTTTTATGCTTCTCTAAAAACGCGACGCTATGCACGAAAAAGACGGCCGACAGAAGACTATCAATAACTTCTAGACGACATTTGCAGCAAAGCGCGCAAATACGCAGCGAATATTTTAAGTTATATTGAAATATTCTCACTTCTAAGCACCCGACGCTTCAGTAATCACATGCTGCAAAAATTTTTAGGATCCGTTGCCTTAGAGCGAAGTTACAGGCATTTGTTGAATGCTTCAAGCGCTTGTCAGGAGTGACAAAGTGAATACACAGCTGAGGAGGAGGAGGACGTGTTCACAGGAGGAGAATGTAGAGGCGGGAAGAAACGAGAAGAAGGAAGCCGAGAAAAGGGCACACAGCATTACAAGGCGGAACACATAACATCGATTCCAAAGGTAAGTGGGACCTGCCGAATTTCCGTAACATAACAAATACTTCATTATGTGAGTGCGCCCGTGCATGAATATGTCAATATGTGCATGGAAGAAACACCCATAACAAAAAAATATGGTCCCCCTCCCCCTTACCCAACTACTGGAACTTTCGTTGATGGACGTGAGACTCATGAAGAAAATGGCAAAAAATAAAAGCAAAATTTTTAAAAAAAGCAGAAAAAGGAGCCACGTTGGTGTGCTACCCGTCGAGGCACACTACGCATTGTTATAGGCAGATGGGCCAGGCTCCACGGTCTCGTGAGTAAAATACCGCGCCATGCTGCCCTACGTGGAGGCTCGTGTGGTTTTTCAACACCTACCATCCACGTTTCTCTGCCAAGTTGCTTTGTGTACAACAGCTGACAAGTTGAGTAATCTGCACGGACTTGTCCATGACAGACAGACATTGAACCACGCGTCTCCCCCAGAGGAGGTTTCACGTTATGGCACTCACGAGATTTTGACGGGCTTTTAGGCACAGACTCCTTTCCCAAGCATTTAGAGGGCCAGAGTGTCAGGCCGGTGAGCGCTTGTGCCCATTTTACGGAAACCAGTGGGTGACCGGCGGCAGCGGGATTCGAACCCGCCACCTCCCGCAGCCGAGGCAGACACTCTACCAACTAGGCCACGACTGCGGTGCTGCGGACACTGCGCTATGCGCCATTTGTATCTACAGTGTGAAGTTTACAAGAATGTGTAAAAAGAATGTGCGAGTGCACTAGCAAAAACGGCAAACATAAATAAAGAAACAGCATAGTAAGATATATGCAGTCACAAAAAAAATGGTGGGAATTTCTCCAAGACAGTGCTCAAAATTCGTGCGGAAAAGCAATTCATGACGCTTCCCTAGCGCGCTCTGATGTCTGCTTCACAGCGCCATAAACGGAACTATCCCCATTTACCAATTTATATGCGGCAAGCACAACATTATTCAATAACATCAACGAAAATCTGCAACTAGATTGATTGGTTCCACCATCTATCGCCTTTAAGACGAAGCTAGGCAGGTATACTTTGACCTCACGTCAACAGAAGGCGCCAAAACTCAAAACAAGAGAGAGAATTTTTTTTTTTTTATTCTGTGTGCGTGTGCGTGTCGATCGTACCATTTGCGCATGCGTATCGCTTCATTTATCGATGGACCGCCAGTTTACTAAAGCCCACAACATCTTTTCAGTCGAACCTCCAAATTATGCTGCTTGAGCAAAAGCTTATTACAGTAAAAAGTAGTGGCCCACAAAATCAATGTCAAACGGTGTCTCGTCCACACAGTTTCAGTCCGCCGCTTCTTGGGCGCAAACTTAACACCGGCGTTAACATCATTGTCCAAAAAACAAAACAAAAAAGGGGGTAGCCACTCTGATATGCCACCCGCCATGCACATCGACCATATTGCGAAGAAATCCCTGTCACACGATCTGCGATTTGCTCTAGCAGCGTAACCGCGCAATGTGAGGCTCTGGGTCCATGAGCGACGCACAGCAGAGAACAACGATTTCTCACGACGTACCAGACCTTCGTTGACCTCCTTTACCTCCCTTTTCAGGGCTCATTTCGTGCCCACATGTTTCGACGGGATTTGAATGGCGTAGGCTGCTCTTCCCAAACGGCTCACCCCTGAGGAAAGCTGAGTGTCAGGCCGGAGGACGCCTGTGGCCATTTTGCGAAAGCGGTGGGTAAGCGGTGGCACGTGGGTTCCAGCCCACGACCTCCCACAGCCGAACCGGACACTCTACCACGAGGCCACGGCTGCGGTGATGCGACAGCTGCACTACACGCCATTTGTATCTACTATGTGAATTTTACAAGAACGTTTAGAACTGCACGTCCGTGTGGTAGCGGGAAAACGCGAGAATAGTAATAATATTAATAATAACAAAAGAGACAGTAAGGTAATTAAGACGTCTGCGGCCACAAAATAAATGGCGGGAACTTCCTCCAGACAGAAAATTAATGTCGCGCGGGAGAACAAATCATAACGCGTCCCTAGCGCATTTATGTGCCTGCATCACAGCGCAATTAACTGCGCGATTCGAAAAGAGGAAGAAACAAGATTATGCAATAATGAAAAAGAGAATCTGCAACTATTTTGAATGCTTTTGCCATGTACCGCCTGTAAGACGAGGCCCGGCAAGTTTACTCTGGTGTGAACTCGACAGATGGCACGTAACACCCCGTTCCCCTTGAGATACTGCATAAGCATATACGGTTACTCTAACTCCTCCATGCCGTAAAGGCCCTAAAACTTCAGTCCTCCAGAGTTGCTGTATATTCTATCTTTAGAAAGGTAGCATATACAGCAACTCTTTTCCTGTGTGTGCTACCTTTACAAAGGTATAGCATACACAGTAAGTCTACGTTCCCCTAACGTCGCCCCCCCCCCGTATTCCAGCACCTTTCCAGACAGTGCGTGCAACGGAACCCTGCATTGTGTGGAGAGGCACTGGGAGTGGCCTCATCGTACAAGTACCTCGGAGGGACACTGTGTGCAGGAGGTAACATTGATAAGGAACACGACGGAATAGTCAGATGGATGGCCTTGCGAGCACAGTGAGCTTTAAAGGCACTTTGCAAGTGTGCGTTTGGGTACACGTTAAAGGACCGCAGGTGGTCGAAATTTCCGGAGCCCTCCTCTTCGGTGTCTCCCATCATCACAGGGTGGTTTCGAGAGGTTACACCCTGGCAATTATTACTCTTAGGCCACATTGTAACAAAGTTCAAGAAACTGAACTTTAGAAAATAGAAAGGTGATATCTATTTGAAGGGTCCCCGAAATACTTTCTGAGCACAGTCAGAAATTGCTGCCAGTTGGCAGTCAAGGTTCCCGAGACATGCGGGCCAGACATGACAATGCAGCACGCGGCCAGAAATTTAAAATTATTTCGCAAAATCTGTTAGAGATCGCGAGCTCCCTCATCGCTTTAGATAATGCCATCTGTACCCACAGCGGGCGCCACCCTAATCACAGCAAGTTCTTTAATCTCTTACTGGCCAGTGCCGTCAGTGAACATGTTTCCACGTGAATTCTGGCGGACGCTCACGTCGAGTGGATTATCTTGATCGGGAGATCGATGAAGATGCACCATCGTAAGGGCGCAGGTGTCGGTGCAGGAACTAGACGAGACTTATTTTCTAGTGATGTTTATCACTTCGCGAGCCTCATTATTACTAAAATCACTATATCGTTAAAGACGCCGTAGTTGAAGCTTCCGGAAACTTCGACAACCAGGGGCTCTTCAGCGTGCACCTATATCCATGTGCACGGGCTTCAAGACTTATCCTCCCTCGATATGTGCCAGCCAGGGCCAGTATTTGGTGCGGTAGTAGGCACAAATGTCCCCTCTGGCAATGCTGTGTATGGGCAAAAAAAAAAGCCGAGGTGAAAATTTTTTGATATACGAATCACGTACAAACTCACTCGACAAAAACTGCAATGTTTATTCGATGTTTCAGGAATATTCCACGAAAGTGGGCTCGAAGACGAACTAATAGAGTTAAAATGGAATCGTTTTGTACGAAAGCCCTCAGCGAATCCTAGGCTTTCGCCCTCCTGCACTTTAGCCTTCACATAAGTTGCGAACAGCATTCGTGGTGGTTACGACCGCCGATTTTCTCCTCTTCTTTGGGAGGGCACCAACTCTAGACTGGGGCATAGATATTCATCGTGCACATGCAGGTACTTCCCATCATCGCCATGCGGGTACGAATGCCGCTGAAGGAGCCCGCGAAGATAATAGCGCCACATTCCACTCTAGGTATTTTTGTATGAAACTGTATGATGTTTATTATCACCACTGTCCAGAATCATTGCAGATGTTGGCTTATTGTGGCGCCACATATGGGCAAAAACACCCACAATTTATGTAACAATGTGTGTGTCGGGGCGGGGGAGGGGCGGCTCTGTGACTTCATTGCTCGTCTACTTATAACTGCTTCTCGTGCAACGACCGTGAAGACTACAGCGATGCTGGGGATACGGTGTCTTCTTCGTCGTAATTCCGTGGTGGCGTGTTCACAGGCAAGTGCAGGTTTAGGAGTACTTGAGCATTGAAAAACTCGGCGTACATGCTCGCTTCACGTTTGTCCAGAGAAACGCGTGCTTTGCAAGGAGCGGTTCGTTCCGTTGCTTGCGAGCACCCACATAACGCAATCGAATTGCTCCAAAACGGCGATTATTGTCGCTCATTCTTTTACGACGTCAAAGGGTTCTTGTGTTCCTTTAAAAAAAAAAAATATATTGTCCACCCTTATTCACGCTCCTATAGGTGGCGCCACCATACCAGCTAGGGCTCGTGAACTGGTAAACGCTATCCTGCTAAGATATAGGGCCAAACATATGGGTAATTTTACAGCGAGAGTGTTAAAAACTGACATCTGTAGCGTTGACCAGACTAATGGAAATAAAGAATGTCATGATCCGAGCAGGAATAACACCCCCAAAATTTAGCTGCCGATCAAGTGTTCTACCACCGAGCCACGCCAGGCCTCGGAACCACTTTTTGAATATACCTTAACGTTCGTGAAACGTCTATTGTGGTTGCCATGCTCGCTATCCAATGCTATAAACATTACTTATGTACTACTATGACACAACCGTCACATCGAGTTAAAGGTGCCGTGCGCCGAAGTGTATGTAGCTGTGTCCAGGGCTACTATCCTCGAGGACCAGCGCGTCATGTATCAGCTAACCAATTTTGGTGATGCTCTCATGTTCTTGTTAGCATCGTTGTGCCAGTACAAACAACTGCTTATAAATACCTCTACAACGGTTACATATGTAGGCGCGTGCAACATTTGTACAAGTATTTAGCGTCATTTCATAACGAGTCACTCGAAAAATTTACAACACGGTCTCCCTCCCTCCGCATGCTTCGCGTAACCTCGTTTGCCAAGGGGAGTGAGCCTGCCGAATTTTCGTAACATAACAAATACTTCATTATGTGTGTGTGCGCGTGCATGAATATGTCGATATGTCCATGGAAGAAACACCCATAAAAAAATATGGTCCCCCTTCCTTTTACCCAACTACTGGAACTTTCATCGATGGACGTGAGACTCGGAGGCAATAAAATGGCAAAAAAGTAAAAGCAAAATTTTTAAAGAAGCAAAAAAAGGAGCCACGTTGGTGTGCTACCCGTCGAAGCACACTACGCATTCTTATAGGCAGATGGGCCAGGCTCCACGGTCTCGTGAGCAAATACCGCGCCATGCTACCCCACGTGGAGGCCCGAGTTGTATTTCAACACCAACCGTCCACGTTTCTCTGCCAAGTTGCTTTGTATACAACAGCGCCCAAGTTGCGTCGTCTGCACGGACTTCGCCATGACAGACTGACATTGAACCGCGCGTCTCCCCAAGAGGAGGTTGCACGTTAAGCCACTCACGACATATTTGACGGGCTTTTAAGCGCAGGCTCCTTTCCCAAGCGTTTAGTCGGCCAGAGTGTCAGGCCGGTGAGCGCTTGTGCCCATTTTACGGAAACCAGTGGGTGACCGGCGGCAGCGGGATTCGAACCCACCACCTCCCGCAGCCGAGGCGGACACTTTACCAACTAGGCCACGACTGCGGTGCTGCGGACGCTGCGCTATGGGCCATTTGTGTCTACTATGTGAAGTTTACAAGAATGTGTAAAAAGATTGTGCGAGTGCACTAGCAAAAACGGCAAACATAAATAAAGAAACAGCATAGTAAGATATATGCAGTCACAAAATAAATGGTGGCAATTCCTCCAAGACAGTGCTCAAATTTTGTGCGGAAAAGGAATTCATGACGCTTCCCTAGCGTACTCAGGTCTCTGCTTCACAGCGCCATCAATAGGGCAATCTTTATTTACCACTTTATATGCGGCAAGGAGGAGGAAACAGGAGTATTCAAAAATATCAACGAAAATCTGCAACTAGATTAATTTTTTTTGTGCCATCTATCACCTTTAAGACGAAGCTGGGCAAGTATACTTTGACGTCAAGTCAACAGATGGCGCCAAACAAAAAAAAGAGAGAAAGTTTTTTTGTTTATTGTATGCGTGTGTGTGTGTGTGTGTGTCGATCGTACCATATGCGCATGCGTGTCGCTTCATTTATCGATGGACCGCCAGTTTAGTGTAGACAACAACATGTCTTCAGTCGAACGTCAAAATTACGCTGCTCGAGCAAAAACATGTCATGGTATTACTCACAGTAAAAAGTAGTGGCCCTCAAAATCAATGTCAAACGGTGTCTCGCCCACGAAGTTTCAGTCCGTCGCTTCCTGGGCGCAAACCTAACACCAGCGCAAACTTAACACCATCAATGTCCGAAAAATAAGCACAAAAAAAAGGGGGTGCCTCTCCGATATGTCACCCGCCATGCACATCGACCAAAATGCGAAGAAAGCCCCGTCACACGATCTGCGATTTGCTCAAGCAACCTAACCGCGCAACGTGAGGCTCTGGGTCCACGGGCGGCGCACAGCAGAGAACAACGATTTCTCACGACGTACCAGACTTTCCTTGACCTCCTTTACCCCCCTTTTCAGGGTTCATTTTGTGCCCTCATGTTTCGGCGGGATTTGAACGGCATAAGCTTCCCTTCCCAGGCGGCTCACCCGTGAGGAAAGCTGAGTGTCAGGCCGGAGGACGCCTGTGGCCATTTTGCGAAACCGGTGGGTAACCGGTGGCACGTGGGTTCCAGCCCACGACCTCCCACAGCCGAACCGGACACTCTACCACGAGGCCATGGCTGCGGTGTTGCGACAGCCACGCTCGCTCACGACTTGTCCACGAGTGCGCACGTGATCACGCTGACAAAGCCGCGCATTCGAAGAAAAAGAAAAGGAAAACGTGCTCAAGGTCATAAGGCGTGCGTGACGTTTTTTTTTTTTTTGCGCCTGCCATTCTTTTCTTCTTATACATTTCAGCGCTTTCGTCGGGACGAGCGAAGGGAGAATGCGATCGCAGCATGCGACGATTCTTTGTAACTCCACTCACACTGGACCGATTTTTAAAATGTTTGTGTCGTTTAATTCGTGAGGCAATAAGCTCTTCCTAATAGTTCATTCCATGGTTACGTGGAAAAGTGTTTCAGGGCCCCTTTAAGAGCCAACAAAGTGAGGGCGTCAAGAATTTCAATGAAAGCTCGAAACTTCTGATCGTGCCTGCAAAGGGTGAACAGCCTGAGATATTGGATTTTTTACCAGCTGCTCTGCCACAAATGGATGGAGCGCGCATTTGTCGTTACGTCTTCTCCAAAAAACTGCTTTTACTGCATTCAAGGCCGCCTTCTCAAAGTTCCCTCTAATGACACCTGGACACAATATATGAGTCCAAAGAGTTCGCATCGATCTCGTAGTGAGTGAACAGATGCTTGTACTCTTGCTGGTTGTTCCTTAACATGAAGGCATGCATGAGCAACTGATATAACGCGCTCACATAGCTAGCACTGTAAGACCAAGTATATCTGCCGAAATCCCTTGGGAGTAAGATCGAAGTTTCCGTCAATTTAACCAGCTGTTAATGACGAATAACTTACCAGCATGGTGCGCTGGTAAATACGAGCAGTCTGTTCTCAGTCTCTAGGCCAGTATCGTAGCACAAGAAGCGCTAAGTGTGGTCTTTCAAAGTCTTAGTCTAATGTGCCGGAATAACGATGCCTCCGGGGCTGATATTCGATAGCTACATAGGGTGCCGTTACAACTACTAGGTTGTAGGGTGCTATTTGCTAAGTGGCTAGTGCGCATATACGCACCATCTCTTCGTGTGCCCATCATCACCCTTCATCGCTTTTGCTTTTACTCTTATCTCCTGTGTAGAGTAGCAGGCTAAAGCGAACTAGCTCAGACCGACCTCTCCGCCTTCTAATAAATTCTTTTTCCCTCCCTCTCGTTACATCTTGCTCCGCTGCTGGCGAACACGCCAGTTCAGGCTCTGCTCGCGGCTTTTAATGTTCTTTACGGTCTGCGACAACTTCGACAAACTTTTCTTTATAGAGACAAGTGCATTCTCTCTCATTTGCTGCCTTCTTCTTGCAATACTAATCGTAGCATTATCTACAGTGTGGTCATGGTAAACGCTCAAGTGTAGTCGCTTGAGAATTTGTATACGTAATTAAAGCGCCTTTGCATGAAATACGTTTAGCACAACCTCAAAGGGGTCATGAAGACGTACATATAACTTCCGATCTTTGTGCCTCCTTCATTCGATTTCTTTCTCTCCATTCTGCAAATCAGTACCGCCAAGTCAACCATAGGACCAGTATCGAATGAGCGCCTGAAAGTGTACGCTTACCTTCACAGTGCTGGGGCGAACAAACTGCTGCCTCCGGAAAAAATGCATGGCGCTGAACTGCCACTCCCCTCATGTCTTTTTCAGGCACGTGCATAAATTGATAACATGTATCTGAGATGCGCATTGTATGTGACGATCGCATCTGATATTGCACCTATACCGATAAGTTGTCATATTTGCGTGCACGTTAAAGAACCCCTGGTGGTCAAAATTTCCGGAGCCCTCCACTACAGCGTCTCTCATTATCAGATGGTGGCTTCGGAACGTTAAATCCCACATATGAATCAATATCGATAAGTTGCGACAGTTGGTATGTCATTATGGTGCTTCGTCAGTTGTCCTTCAGTACACTGCAATCTTCGTGAGCACTTTTTTATTTGATAAATAAATTTGTGAGTGGAATGGTTCAATGTTTCCATGTGTCCGTGTGGGGTACTTTTTACAGATAACGCAAGTATATACGGGCCCTTTTTCAAGTGACATTTTTTTTTTCCGGGGACGTATCTTGAGGCTACATTTCGCTCGGGAACGTTTATTGCGAAAACCATTCAATGCAGAGGTGCCCACAGCCTTGTTTCCTATCAGTTTCAATGAAGGGAAGCACCCGTTTTCTTTCGCACGTACGCGTAAAACTTACCTGCACTCGAGCATCGGTTTCAGGGTTTAAAAAAAGAGTAGAAAGGAACCTCATAGGTGTGCCACCCGCCCGGACACACCACCACCATGCGTATGGAGCCAGGATGCGCGGCATCGACAGCGAGTACCGCGTCCACGCTTCTCACGTCGAAAGTACGCCACGTACATCAACTTCCAAGTTCCGCGTGGCAGCTGGCCCACCAAGAGCTGTGCGCACACGTAGACGACGTCTCTGCGTTCGTCGTCGGCCGTCAAAGCCTCCCGGTCTTAAGACAACAGATACTACGACTCAAGCCATTCGATCTCTCCACTCGTGTGAGTCCCACGTTTTGGTGGGTGGTGGTTAGAAGAAGAAGGCGCCTAAGTTCTGCAGCCCGGTAGGGAGCATGGCACATCGCCTCTGCTCAGACGGAATTTGAAGGCGCAGGCTTCTTTCCCAAGCGACATCGCCCCTGAATAGCCAAGTGCCAGGCCGGGGGAGCGCTTGTAACCATATTGCCGAAACCGATGGGTAACCAGCGGCAGCGGGATTTGAACCCACGACCCTCCGCAGCCGAAGCGGACACTTTACCACGAGGTCAGGGCTACGGTTGTCGCGCCACGTCAACGATGTGCCATTAATTTTTACGCTGACCCGTTTGACGTAAATTTTTCGGCAATATGTGGAATTCCACGTGAGTGCTCGATACAGAAAAACGCTAAAAGATGGAGCCACGGAATGAATGGTGCGAATGCCGGCCGTAATGAGTAATCATAACGGCAAATGGTCTGCAGCGTGCGCATAATGCACAAGGGTGTAATGTCACGCGAATGTTTTCCATGCGCTTTTAGCGCAGTTAAGCACCTCCCTCAGCGTTATAACACGATTGAACATTCCTGTCTTTTTCCCTTACTACTTCACCACAAAGCGGCTCATCTAAAGCCCCTCCATGTTGGAAGACCTCTGTGAGTGCCTCCATCGCGGCTACTATGTAAGAGGGAATTCCTTCCTTAATGGCGTCTACATAGCCGGTGGAGAACGCTTTTTTAGCGCTTGTTGGCGTTACCAATAGAGAGAATAAAAAATTTATTTGCGACCGAGAAAGGAGTGTCGGTGGGAGGGCTCCTTAGTCCGGGATCCCATTGGCACGGGCCGCTGTCCTCGCTCGTCTCACGAGGGCCCTTTGAGTCTTCGGATCCAAGCTGGACAGAGCTGTCTTTCACCCTACAGTTTTGTGCTCTGGCTTGTATAGAGGTGGATTGTGTGGGCATTCCCATACCATGTGGTATAGGGTGGCTGTTTTAGTGACGCAGAAACTGCACTGTGGTGTGCATGTGTCGGGATCTATCTTGAACAGTATGTATGGATTGGGGTAAGACGAAGTCTGCAGGTGACGCCACGCTACCTGAGATTCTTTACTGAGCTTCAGCCCCTTGGTGTTTGTTACCAAAGAACACAACAGATTGGTGTCGCCATCCGTCATCGCTATGAACAAACGTCTTTCTAAGCATACATGCTTTGCGAGAACATGCATAGGTAGCGCCACATGCCCAAGTCTTTCAGATTGATGAAGGTTTTTTTTTTTTTCAATTCGAGACGCATGCAATTACTTTCAAGGACAAGATAACTATTCCATTATCTCTCTTTATCATCGAGTTTTTGGTAGTGATAAAGGAACGGCGTAGAAAAGGATCGCTGTTGTACCAGGTTCGTTTCTTTCACGGAGACCAACGTTTCGCATCAAATATTTGTCAAGGCTGCAAAGAACTCTGCACATCTACCGACTACCCGTGGACATCTAATGATATAGATTGTAAACGAAATATTTTTTTCTTCTGTCTTGGTTGCTCGTGTAGTCCTATACTGTAAATGTAACAAACTGGTGTAGGTGGGCTCAATTTAAACAACCGGGTGAGTACGAAAAAGCAAGCAATTGCTTACGTGACAGCATGTGTTCAAATTTACGTGGTTTTTTCCTATGTGCCCACCACATCGAGAGGCAGCAAATCGTGGGCCTTGGTAGTTTCGTTTATGAAAAAAAGATATGAAAGTGCCTTAGTTTTACATCTTCCATTCAATCGCTTCGAGGATATGGCCAGCTTGAAGAAAATATATCAAGAATTACCCACGCTGGGCGCGAGTAATACGACGAAAAGCTGCATGTAACGTTATCATTATTGGACGATTGTAGGTGCTATCTCGAATACGTATGTGCGGCGTGTAAATGTAATTTTTACACTACATATTGATGATCTGTTATTCTGAAAATCATCCGCGAAACCGATATTGCAGTGGTATTCGAGTGAAAACATTCCGCCACACACGCAAGGAAAGCGCGTATCACTGAAGACATGAACCGACATATCGCCAGCGCGATTTTATGGCAAAGTGGCACAGGTCGTGCAGTCCAGGCATCCAAAAAAGAGAATATAAAAAAGGAGCCCTTCCGATGTGCCACCCGTCATGCACATCCGCCATGTTGCGATCAGTGAGCGGTAACCACGCAAACTGCAGCTTGAATGCGCCGTGATAGTGAACTTACAATATCGTTTATAAGATAGTTTTTATAGCGCGAGAACAGAACGACGACAAAGAGACAAGAAGGACACGATGCCCTGGACACGAGTTTCCATTTGGCGCGGGTTTTTTCTCCACCCATCGTGCTCACATATGTTTTGACGGGATTTGAATGGCGTAGGCTGCCTTTCCCAGACGTTTCACCCCTGAAAGTAGCCGAGTGTCGGGCCGGGGGACGCTTGTGCCCTTTTTGTAAAACCAGTGGGTATCCGGCGGCACGTGGATTCGAACCCACGACCTCCCGCAGCCGAAGCGGACACTCTACAACAAGGTCATGGCTGCGGTGATAGCGCAGTATATAAAAAGCTGAGCAGTATATAAAGTAAAGCTGAGCAGTATATAAATTGATGCCTGTTTTTAATTGTAAGTTCAATTCCTCGAAGACTTCTATGTTATCCCTTATACATTCTAATACCTCATCTGGAGGTAGTGAGTAGTATAGGTCCTTTATGTCAATTGAAAAACCGAAAACATTAGATTGATTTGACTTTTATCAGTGCTTGCGAGTTTTTTCAAAATTTATTGCGAGTTTTTCAAAAAATTTTATCAGTGCTTGCGAGTTTTTGATCAGAAATGGGTCACCAATCTTTAGACACTTTAGATGGGCGTGAATGAAGAAGCCGAGTTTGTTTTGCCCCGTTCCAATTTCTGTCACAATGACTCGGAGCGCATTTTTGTCGCTTTTACTAATGTGCTGTGCTAACTGTTTGAACTCTAGTTTCCGACACATTTCCTTGGCTTGCGTTTTTACTCTATCTAGACGAATTTCAGTATGACATTTGAAAACAGAGTCAATAGCTGTGACCACCTTTTCTAGGTACAGGCAATCAGGAAGAACAGCGAAACCATCTTCCTTATCTGACGGCACGGCACAAAGTTCATCGTCTCTCAGAAAGTTGGCCGTCTTCCGCAACGGAAGGCTGGTGCTGGTAGGCTTACCCCGCAGGATCACGTCGATGCCTTCAGAGATGCATCTGTCCGAATCCTCTGGTGAGGCGCGGCCAGCAACAAAGCGCACCGTTGAAAGAAGCTCAAGTTTTTTTGAAGAAATTCGTGCGTATACTATGTCAGTTGAATAATTATGAAGGAACAGCTTGGTTAGATCTATGCACGGTGTGTTTGATGTGTAGTGCAATTATAACAGCCACTTTTTTTTTTGCGCACGCATGCTTAAAGACTAACTGTTGCATACTGTCTCATGTCTTTGAGAAGCGAGCTTCTCAAAGAGGCCCCGGGGGCGGAAGTTTCCGTCTTTCAAGTCTCTTATGTTCTAGAATATTTGTGTACGTTAGGAACGGGGCCATACGCATAGCCGAGGGTAGGTGCGATATGCCGGGGTCGGAGGCCCGGAAGAGTAATTCTCGGACCGAGGCATGGGCGAGGTTATTGCCTTTAACTCCGCAGTGGCCGGGTATCCATATAAGCTGTTTCCATTCGCCCTCTAAGCGTGAGGACGAGAGTTGTGTAAGAAGTCGATGCGCTCGGGCCCAATGTAGCCTTAACAAAAATTTCGGTAGGCTGCTTTTGAGTCTGTTAGAACGAAAGTGGACCTTGGGTTTCGTAGGGCGAGGGCGGTTCCTCCTTTTTCCATACTAGTTGTTTCTGTGTTTTGGGCTGATATACAATGAACCTGTTCAACAAAGAAGGTGCCTTCAGTATGTAAGTAGTTGTCGTTAACTTTTTACATGCCCGACGTCGATGTTCGTGGAACTGAGGATGCATGTTGCGTGGAAGTGGTCTGATGATGAAGTCCTGCCTCCATTCATGTGGGATACGTTGTTTTCCCCTTCTCTCAATGGGGGCTTCGATGCCAACTTCTGATAGTGTTTTCCATCCCGTATTTAATGGCGAGGCGCAATGGCAATTATCTTGAAAGGTGTTGCCATCTATCGTCTTTAAGACAAAGCCCCGCCAGTATGTTTTGACATTATACCGACAGATGGCGCTAAAACTCTCTTTGTGTGTTTCCTATTGTTTTTTTTTTTGGTGTGAAAAGTTAGTGTCAGCGTGTATCAGCTGCGAGAGCGTATTGCTCCATTTATCGGTGGACCACCAGTTTACTATAGCCCATAACATCTTAACAGTTGAACGTCCAAATTCATGACGCAAACTGGTAGGTAATCGGTGACAGCGGTCGATAGCAGTGCATTATCAGAGCAAAGCAAACAGTGCACAAATTGCGCTGCTTCAGCGCACACACACGTCGTATTATCGTCCACGGTGAAAAGTGCTGACCCACGAAATGACTGTGCAACGATATCTCGCCGGCGCACTCTCACTCACAGTCATTTCTTGTGCACAAGAAAAAATTTGAAAAAAAGGAGCCCCTCAGATGTGCCACCCGCCAAGGAGACACATCTACCATGTAGCGATAAGAGCCAGTCACGCGGTCTGTGAGCGGTAACCACGCAACGAGAGCTCCGCTGAGTTGGCGTGCAAAGCACCGGACCGAAGTTTACGACTACGAAGTTTACCGAGTTGCGACTCTGTCACCTCCCCTTTACGGGGATCGCGTTGTGCCCACATGTTTTGACGGGATTTGAACGGCGTAGGCTTCCTTTTCCAGGTGGTTCACCCCTGAAAGTAGCTGAGTGTCAAGCCGGGGTCACCTGTGCCCAGTTTAGGAACCGGTGGGTCTCCGGCGGCACGTGGATTCGAACCCACGACCTCCCGCAGCCGAGGCGGACACTCAACCACGAGGCCACGGCTGCGGTGGCGCACCGCGGGCTACAGAACGGGTTTTGTGTGCATATCACTCAGTGCTGAACAAAGAGATGGCGCTAGCATCTTCCTCACCTCAGAGATTCAACACGGCACTTCCGTCCGTGACTGACAGCTCCTGTAAGTTACGAGGCTTTTATTAGCCACATGCGCCACTTGTAAACAATCAGTCGTTTATAATAATCTTCCATGTTGGCTCCAAGTATGAAAATCTAATTATGCTACTGGCAACAATCACAGAGTTCTGCTGATAGTGGCACCATCTATAGGGGAAAAAATAAACTAGTAAAAATTAGTTTTTGCATGTGTTTGCTTTTTAAGGCACAGGGTCTTGAAAAGATGTTGCATCTGTTTTAAGCGTAAGTGAGTTTACGTTCGCGGCAACTCTAGTTTTCAGCTTACTGTGCAAATGATACCAGCACCGAGAAACTCTAGCCAGCATGCAATGCTTATTTTTAACCATACAGAATTTTTTTCGTAAACATTTTGTACACACTTGTCATTCTCAGACATACTAAATACAACTAATACAACGTCGACGAGAGTAATTAATATATCTCGTTCATAAACTTTTGATTATTGATTACAAGTCAGTCGAATATGTATCAGAAAGTTGTAGTGCATGAGGCATACGATTCCTTTTTTTTTAATAACAAAAGTTGCACGAAATTGGAGATATTGGTGATCGAATTTTAATGGCGAGACTATTCGGTGCGCTGAAAAGGGAACCTTTTGTTACATCATCCGGGAACTGCCTGTTGGCTGGAGACCTTGACTTGTTGCACTGTACAATAATCAATGCGTCTTCACCAAAATGGCGAAATAGCTCCGCTTGTAATAAAAAATCATTCGTCATGCCAACTTGACAAGGCCACTAGCCCTATGCATAGGCGACAGTGGTCAGCAAATCATAAAAACTAACATAACAATGACTCTTTTGCAAGTCCCGACCCTTCTTCAACACCCATATGGAGTTCGTGTACACAGTGTCACGCCACATGCAATGTATGACCAACTCGTGAACTCCTCCCATGTCACGTAACATCGTTGAAATGCTCGATAAGGTGCAAACCAATTTTTCATAGTCACTGCTATTATTCATTGAAACAATCTCTGTCATTATAAGAATCAGCATTTAAATGTTCGCATGACACTTTATTACACACTACATTCGTTAATGTACGTTATCTTTATGCCGTAATAGTAACAAGTTAGTTTTAAGTTCATTTCATACAATGAAATGAACGTTTTACTGAAATGAACTTGTATTGTGTTACTTCTGCGTTGTTGGCTGCAATGCTGTTGCTCTTCCAGTCTTAAGGTAAAAACTTCAATGTATCTATTCTTGAAGTCCTGCCAAAGAGCGGGTCACTTTGTTGCAAAGCGTGCAGTGACAAAAAACCCTCCGTAGATGCTCGCGGAAACAGCTGTGAGCGAACGAATGAAATGCATGCGAGCACATTCGATAACCATTTTTCTTTTTACTCTCCAGAGTAACGCGAGTTGCTGCGCATGAAAGTGAACGCGCATCCACTGCACGTACACGTGAAATTATAGGCACCGTTGCTGAGGCCCTGGCTGTCGCGGGCGGCACCATTAGGCGACAAGGAGGCGAGCGGCAAGCGTGTGCGCCACTGTGGCATGCAAAAACCGCTGTGCAAGCGTGCCGCAGCGGAAGAAGTGCGTGCCGCTTCTTGCGCTTCACACCTGTATAAAAGCAATGCTGAAGAAAAAAAAGCTCGTTCTCAACTTCAGAAAGCAGGAACGGAGCAACAAGAGGCCAGTGGTGGGCGTAAGTATCAGGGGTGTGGGAAGAGTGAACTTTATAGAACTAAATCAAACACGAATCAAGCAGAGATGGTGCTATACCAGAAACTATCGAACAGTATTCGTACAGTTTCTGAATAGTAAGGCAACCATTTTCGAAGTGACCTTTGAAATGGTATTGTAAATTTTAGAAACAGCCTAACAATTACATACTTTACTTAAAACAAATATTCACAATTAAGAGAACATCTCAATCCATCGCTTTTAACCGACAAAAAATAAATACACAAGTTATGTAAATGGAGGCAACTATAAAAAGCAGCAACTAGAGCCTAGCAAATACATTGTAACTGCTGGTTCTAAAACAGCAGTAACTACACTAATTTTGGTGGCACAGTGCCTACAGCTTTCAAATAATGATGACATATAAACCATTAAACAATACTCATCACATCACCATCATGAATGTAATGATGAGGTTGGTGAACTCATGGCTACCGCTTAGAGAACACTGGTGTTTCCAGCAAGAATTCCTTCATTCTTTCATCAATATATAGTCAGAAGTCCTGTAAAGCCTTGGGCTACACGAGTCTTGATAATTTGGTTATTAGAAGAAGCAACATTACTTTTCTTGTTTCGTTCCATTGAGGTTTTTTTTTACATGGGTGCTTGTTGTTAGAAAAACATTTGGCATTTTTAATATACACTGCATCATTTGGTGTACTGAATCAAATGAAACACTATTTTATTATTATTCTAATTTTTCAAACATTTATACACCCCTCATAAGTACATAAGTACATGCACAACTGAAAAAAAGAGTTCCTGCTGTACTTGGGCTCCCATAAGGCTTTCAAAGAATCCAATTTAACGCCAAACAAGCAGATTGATAATTGCAACTCATCTTGAATAAGAGTAACGAGATTTTCACCCTCTTGTGTTACAAGAGTGCAACACCTGCTAAACTCAATCTGCTACGTTGTAATGATGGAGAAATTCTCATGCACATACATTGCTTAGTCACACAAAGACTTATTAATATGGCCGAGCAACAATTTTTAGAGACAACTGTCTTCCTCGAGATACTTTATTGCACATGTTTTGGTCTGTTTGTCTGTCACACGATTCAGTCGCCAGGCCAAAGCTTGAGCACTTGCTGAACACCCAGCCATCTCGAACTGGTGGCTGTGTTCATACTTGTGAACATTGGCGATCGAAAAGCATATATTACGCATATCTGAGGTGCAACGTCAATACGTAACTATTAGGTGGTGTGTTACTTTACTGTGAAATACACAGATATGTAATTCTAAAGACACTAGTTTTTTTATGCTTCTCTGAAAACGCGACACTATGCACGAAAAAGACGGCCGACAGAAGACTATCAATAACTTCTAGACGACATTTGCAGCGAAGCGTGCAAATACGCAGCGAATATTTTAAGTTATATTATAATATTTTCACTTATAAGCACCCGACACTTCAGTAATCACATGCTGCAAAAATCTTTAGGATCCGTTGCCTTTGAGCGAAGTTACAGGCATTTGTTGAATGCTTTAAGTGCTTGTCAGGAGTGACAAAGTGAATACACAGGTGAGGAGCAGGAAGACGTGTTCACAGAAGGAGAATGTAGAGGCGGCAAGAAACGAGAAGAAGGAAGCCGAGAAAAGGGCACACAGCATTACAAGGCGGAACACAGGAGCCAGGATCCAGCGTTCGTGAGACTGACAGCTACGGAAGTTCTGACGGTGTCTGGCTCCAGTCTCCTGCTCGAGCGTTGGCCTCGGCAAGGAGCTCACGGAACTACCGCTGACCGTGGGCAGCAGTGTATCCCGGCCGAGCGTCAGTCTCGGCGAGCAGCGCCCAAATCTACTGCTGCAGCGGCAGCTCAGACTGCACGCCGCCGCTTGGCACAGACCCGGCGTGTCGTCATCTCGTCAGAGAAGGCCTACCAGCTGACCGGAAGGCGCGCCGAAAAACGTAAGCACGACAACTAACAAAAGCACAAATGGTGGCAGATGTTGAGCTTGCGACATTGACTTTACTTTATCTGTTCCTTTGAGCATGTGTTTTCTTTGTGTGCGTGAGTTTTGTAACAATGAAGAGCGAGTTCTAGCTCGATACCATCGGCTTCTGCGATTTCTCAGATGAGTGAACCGGTCTCCAGCTTAAGCGCGACAATGTCGTAAGCTACGAAGGGGAGGGGTTCGTCAGAAAAGTAAGAAAGTACGCGCGCTGACGAAAGGACCCTCCTTTGGCAGTGCGCGTCACAACTTGAGGACCTTGCTAGTTGTTCTTCAAATGCACTGCTTCCTTTCAGTTTGATTGCAAGCACGCGTATATGACGACATTCTACGACGGCCACTTCAACTACGCAACAAATAAGCCAATAGCTGTGTGCGTGGGCACTATATGGCGCAGAAATTTTGCTATACGGCATCATTTGTTGATAGAAGAGAGAGTGACTTCCAGCTGACTTTGAGAAAAGTTGTGAATTCTAGGCCACGTGTTGCTCTACAATGTTTGGCTGATTAGTTAACGGGAGCCTTTAGCTACTCACCGGCAGTGTTTTCTGACCACGCTCTAAATGTGTTGCACGGCCCATTTAACAAGGACAGCTTTATGCAATAACACGGCTTGCTATGCTTAGCCATTAGGCAGGTAGAAATGACCTGAAGCGAGCGCTCATCATACTCATAGTGGGTATGATGATATCCTCCGTTGGCACTCTAAAAATAATTTCAAACATCCATTAACTACTTTCTGCACTTTTCTACCAATGTTAGAGTGTAGTGTCTGTTCAGACAGATTTTTATTTCCTGAGCTGTAATATCAATGCAACAAATCTTGTTTTACTTCAATTTAGTGTTGTATAATAATATTTCATAAAATGACACAACACATTCATGTCTTGCCAAGGCACATTTAAAAACCAGCTAGTGCTGAAGTCAGCACAATCAAAAATCAAGTAGCAACTGAATGTTGATTACGCACACTGCTGCAAGGCACAACAGTGCTTTTCCTTTTTTTTCCTTATGATATCACTCAATCTGATAATTCATCACATTTTCATTCGTTATATCAATGTGTTATGGTACTCTTACACCTTAATCTTACGAACCCAGATATAACAAAATATTGGTTACTACGAAGTAATTGAAAAGCAGTCTTGTAATATGGTGTTAGGAATATACCTTTAGAACGAATTTCCACATATAACGAACTCAACTTCGTGTAAGATGCAGCTTTGTTAGAATAAGGTACAATGCTTGCAGAGTAGAATTATTATACCAGCAAATGCTGCAAGAAAAAACATTTATTTGTGCTTGTGTTGTGACCTGTCTGGAAGGTGTTTCCAAAGCATGTTTGTTCAGTCGGCTTTGTGACCGAGTTGTTGTGGAGAGAGCAGCTGCTGTAACGCCAGAGCCGAGTGGGCCACCGCAATGATCTGTGCCGCCCGGTACATCCGCACGGGAGACAACAGCACACAGGCGAATGACAGGAGCCGAAGGAGCCACGCCACTGGCCGGTAGTATGACCTGCGCGACAGAGCGTTCGACAAACTTCTAACGTCGCAGAGAAGTCAAGACCGCTAGTTCCTTCTGCTGTCGTTAGAGGCGCAGCTGTGCCCACCGTTGATAGCAAGAGCGCTCACTAGATGGCGTGCCACCACTAAGCCGGCGGTTCACTTTCAGTCCGCGCTCTAGTTTGATAGCAGACTGCTCGTGGGCCGCACCTGTATACAGCGTGCAACAACTGATTAGACCGACAACGTCGCATTACAATCTCTGGTGCAGTCCATGTGAATACGAGCGTCCCACTACCTTCAGGGAAACTTGCATAGACATTGTGGTCTCGAACTTTCCACTACATCCAATAATTCAAGATCCCTTGGCTTTGTACTTCACAGACCACAAGGCTGTTGCACCCAAAACAAACGTTCCCCTGAGGTTCAGGTCATGTAAACAACAACAACCAGAGGAACCCTTGTGGTCTGTAACATCATGTGGAAATAATTACATCAATATGTAAATTGTCTACACACTATATCAATATATAAGTTATAAAACATCGTGTATAAGATGTATACATATAATCCCACAACACTTTCTGTATTACGTCTGTGTATGATGATCGAGAGAATGTACAGAGGATTCATGGTTTACCAGATCTAACCTCTAGAGGAAGCTCCTTGATCATCATTCACTTGGTGGATATGGTAGTGGCTTTTTTTTTTTTATAACGACAGCTTGACATAACCGTGTCATGTCATTACGAACCTGGCCACTTAAGGTATTGTTGCCACCGAAGTAAAGATGCCAACCAAACTTATTAGGCTCGTGTGAATAGAAAATTCTAGGTTCAAAGCGAATTTGAAGTGAACAATGATTTGGGTGAATAAATTCAAATTGAATTGGAACAGTATAGTACATCACATATAAGGGAAAGTAAGCATATTTTTCATGACGTAATTAACCTGCCCAATTAAAAAAAATAAAAGAAGGCATGTGCAAATACCATTTTTTTGGGTTCAAATGAAAGTGGAAGCAACTTTGAAGAATAGTAGCATGATTAAACTTTCAGTACAATGCAAGGGAAAACCTGTAAAATATGTTTTGTTTTAAAATCCAGTGAGCTGGGAGCATATAAGCCGGCATAACAAGCTTGTCCCCTTAAAGGCGCCTTGAAACACTTTTTCAAGTAACCATGTAATTAATTCGCTAAAAGAGCTTGTTGCATCGCGAATTCAATGCCGCAAGAATTTTAAGCATGAACGAGTTTACAAATGTTTGTCGCACGCTGCAATCGCATTCTCTCTTCTCTCGTCCCGACGAAAGCGCTGGAAGCTGAGCAGGGAGCAATGGCAGGGGCAAAGAAAATACGTAACGAGCACCTCGTGAACTTGAGTACTTCTTTATTTTTGTTTTCTTCAAATACGTGGCTTCTTCAGTGTGAATGTGCGTGCACGCACGGACAAGTCGCGGCCTGCCGTGGTGATCCCTGTAACGACCGAGCGCGCCGTGTTCAAATTAGCCAATGGCTGATAGATGGCCTTTTACAAGTTATTTTTTAGCCTCTTCCGTCATTTTTCGAGAGAAGAGAAAGAAATTTTTAGCTGACTTTTATTTAACTCACGTTTTCTCTGGAGCCTTTAATACCGATCGGCAGCGCTTTCTAATTATGCTCAAAAAGTGCTGCACGGCCCCTTTTAAAAATTATGAATCCATGCGAGCGTAATTTGTTAGTTGAAGTCAGCCTTCGCAGCAGGGCAGTTTTTCTCTGCGCATGTTTATCCATGGTACGGCACTCCTCCACTGCACTGAAACAACCTTTACAGTGGAGTAACATGCAGATTAATTTCTACCTATTCATTGAAACAAATTCCGATGCTGTAACATTCACTAAAATATTCGAAGTGGTCAGATGTTCGCACAAGCCTAGAAATCATGGGATTGTGAGGGGAAGAGAAGATGGCGGAAACAAAAGCACACGTACAATTTAACCCAAAATTTTAGTGAGACTGCATGAAAGAGCCCATTTCGCAGAAATTTCGGCGGTGGCGTCGGCGTTTCCATCATTGTGAGCAAAAAATCATTATCTTGCACGTGACTGAATAATCGAGAAAGACGCAAATAGAATGCATACCTGCCAAGTTCAAAGATTCTGAATCCGGGAGATTTCTGCAACGGGGTGGGGAGGGGGCATTAAAAAAAACTAAGGACAAAAAAAAAAAACACTGCGAAAAACAAAAGGGTGTGAATGGGGGGTCTCAATCGCAAGTGCCAACATCAGCGTTGTAGTCTTATAGCGGCTAGATGTGGCCAAACACACGAAGGTAGGGTTTTTCACTAAGGTGAGAGTCTCAAAGGATCAACACAACTAGCAGAATCTATTTTGGTCAAAACAACTCGCATGTGTCTTCCTGGGACACACGTGGACAGGACGGCCCAGCTGGCTGCCACAAAAGCGTGGATCAAAGCTTTGCTCACAACTAGATTCTTTTGACAGGAATGCCAAAACGCGCCTGGCTCCTTTTTATTGCGGTAGCAATTATATGGACAGTCTAGGCCGTTTTTTTTGCCGTGGCCACCACCGCCGTCCTTCTCCGTGTATGTATACGCATCTATATATATGAACACTCAAGAAAGAAAAAAAGCCGCCGGCGCTCAGCACCCAGCTACTTGTGATGCGCCAACGCACGCTTATTTCTCCCGTGTACTTTGCCCCATGGATGGGGGGGGGGGGGGGTGTTAATGCTTGTGCGCACACGCTTATC
Source organism: Rhipicephalus microplus (assembly GCF_043290135.1). NCBI lineage: Eukaryota > Metazoa > Arthropoda > Arachnida > Ixodida > Ixodidae > Rhipicephalus > Rhipicephalus microplus. Next base: position 19,550,456 of record NC_134706.1, read on the forward strand.
CTTTGGTGGGGAGAATCGTGTGCCTTCAGTTTTCACTGGAACGATTGCGTTAGTTGCCGGGCCCACAAAGGTCACTTCAGTCTATGCACAGGCCCCTTTTGCGAAAAGAGCGCGCTTTTCACACACAGTGAGGTATAACATAGTAGAGTGAAACTTTGGGCTAGTTGGTTTTGCATAATGAAGTACTTACAGCGCAAACTCAAGACGCGGATACTAAAAAAGAGAAGACACAGACAGGTGCTGGTATAAGTATAACAACTGGGACACTTGTTAGTTTGTACTCATCTGAACCTGTGATTGCGTATCGTGCATCATTTTTGTTTAAACAGCACGGTACGTGTTGAGCAATAAACCTTGTTATAGTTGTAGTGACACGTATCCCGAAGGAGTACGGTCACTAGCGCGGCTCCGGTTTCAACGAGCCGCAGGGCACGCGTTAACCTTCGCCGAGGCGAGAACACGATACTGCTCAAGGTCGCAACACTTTATTGTCTGTGGCAACACCAAAACACAGTACAGTCCGTCGCAAAGGCGCGGCGCAAAAGCAAACAGGCTTATCCATGCCACAGGCGAAAAAATACTACACAGGGTGCCACGAGCACGTCTCCGTCGTAAAGGTGATTCACGGAGACACCGAGACCAAGGCCGGGTTGCTCGAGCGAGGGCAAAGGCGCTCGCATTGGCTTCGGAGGGAGACGGGTCGGCGTAGCTAGGCCACGCACTAGGACACAGTACCGCCCTTCGGCCGAGCATACGCAAAGGGGCAACAAAAGGTGAGCGTTCGCCTCGGGCGCGAGGCGCCATCAGCGAAGTCCGAGGAGCCCCGAGCAACAAGAGTCGATGGACAGAAAAGGGAATGCGTGGCTCACCATAAGCTGTCCCGGAGAATCTCTGACTCGCTCCCGACGCACGCGCGCAAAACCTCTCGGGAGACAGCGCGCGGCTTCACAGTCGACACCCACTACCGGGTGAGAGGGGTTAAACGTCACTCCTTGGTCTCCCAGTGCGACAGACAGGGAAGGAGGGGAGTCATCTCGGGACATGAGAACGGCAGAACAGGCGGCAAAGCCCGCGCAAAGGTGGTGGGCTAGCCTCCATTCCCACATAGTTCACTCTTGTCCTGTGAGCATCGTTTTCGTGTACCATTTGTGTGAGCAATGCGCTGCACGTTTCGATCTTTTGGCTGTTCTCAGCATTACATTCCAAATTGTTGCTGTCGCATTCATTGCTTCGCCCTTGCGGCGAAACTGTGACTTTTTCTTTTTTTTTACGTATTTACTGCCTTCAACATACCGCTGCATGCCCTCTGGGCTTGTAGATCGCTATCACGTCGCCACCACCGTGGTTTTGTGCGTGGCGGTTGGGGCATATGGTAGTTCCTTTTACAATCCCTGTGCGCTTGGCTGCATACATGCCTTCAAAACCACCGTAATTACTCGAATCTAACGCGCACCTTTTTTACGGTTAAGCGAGTTCATAAATCGCATGCGCATTAGAATCGAGTACGAAAAAAAATGAATGCGATCATTCTATTGCCATCGGCATTTTCAAAATGGCCGCCCTCTACGTGCGTCTGTATGGCGCGTTGGCCATTTCTGCCTATGTGCTTCCCATGTGCGAGACTTCGTAGGTGCGCTGAGGAGTTCGTCATCTTGTAGTGCATTGCATTGACGGTATGGAAGGGCCGACTCCAAAAACTCTAGAGCACCACGATGCCGGTTAAGTGGCCACGAAACGCATCCAACACCAGCATGTTGCGAAGACGCAGCAGTGCACCTGGCCGACGGTTCCACACCACTCCTATCCATTCGAGCACAATGGCCTCATCCATGTATCCCTTTTTGTTTTGCGAACGACAACACCAAGTGGGAACACTTCCTTCGGCATTGTCTTGCGTTTGAAAATGAAGAAGGGCGGAAGCTTTCTACCATCTGCCGTGCATGCCAGCATGACGGTGAAGCGCGAGTGCTCGTTGCCAGTGGACAACAGCTTCACATTCTTGGCGCCGCGCTGCGTGATCGTGGTCGACGAAGGCATGTCAAACCACATGGGGGTCTCATCGGCGTTGCCAATCTGCCCTATCATGTAGTCGTTCCGCTCCCGAAGCCGGTTCATGAAGCGCTGGAAGTTTATGTGCTAGTCCTCGAACTCCTCCGGCAACTTTTGACAGATAGATGTGTGCCGCCAAATAGAAAATCCTTTACGTCGAATACCGTATTTTCGCGCGTATAACCCGCACCAAAAACCCAAAAATTTCAGTGGCAAAGTGGAGGTGCGAATATTACGTGGGGTTTTTCCTATAGTGCTGCTTCACAGCAATGCGTGTTATGCTGTAAAGCCCCTTAACAGTGTAGCGAAGGCTACGGAGGCGGTTTCCGCAAATTCGTGTTGCTCCGCAAGTAGCACGGCAGCTTGCGGCTGATTTTGGTTTCGCTTGCTTGCATCGTGGAAGCGTTTAGAAAAACATTTGGGAAGAGACAATTCGATTGTTCAGTGTAAAATCTCACTGTCATACCACAAGTATATTGTTTGTACGTTCGCGGCCGCTCAGTGAACTTCCACATGTCCCGACGTCATAGACGCCATGTTTAGTTTTGGAAAGGGCTTGCCAGAAAGGTGGTGCTGTCTAAGAAAGTTCCATAATAAATAAAGTAAGTTCCATAATAAATAAAGCAGTATTTATTTCAGCAAGGCAAATGATATGTTATAGTGCCTATAGAAATATTATCAGTAAATTAATGTACAACTTTTTAACGCGGTAGCAGGCATGCATTTCGGTTCTGTTGTTTCCAGGGTGCTGTTACAGTGCACTAGAAGGGGTAGTGCTGTCAAGTTGTCGCCGAGTGTGAGTGCTCTTTACCTCGCTGATACCGCTAGTTCTCCACATCTCAACCCGTTCGCCAAGCCTAAGTCGATCTGTTCTGTCACCATGAGTAGCGTACGGCGGCAGGCCTTCACGGCACAGCAAAAGCTTAAAATCATCGCCGTCGCCGAGGAATTTGGAAATCGCGAAGCGGGAAGATGGCACGATGTGAACGAGTCCTGCGTGCGACTGTGAAGAAAGAAGAAAAAGAGCCTACAAGCCGCGCACCGCGACCTTAGGTCATTTCGTGGCCCCAAGACCGGTGCCTACCCTGAGCTGGAGGCGTAGCTAGTAAAGTTCATCAAAGATGTCAGAAGCAGAGGTCAAGCCGTATCGACCGATATGGCCCAAATGGAAGCGCCGCGACTTTCGAGGGAGCTAGGCCTACCTCACGAGTTCCATGCGAGCCGCGGATGGCTGCACCGCTTTATGAAGCGGCAAGGGCTCTCAATCATACGGCGGACTACAATATGTCAACGCTTGCTGGATTTTTATGAGGAGAAGCTGCTCAAATACCAGAGATATGTTATTGGCCTGCGAAAGCAGCACAATTACATTTTCTCGCAAATCGGCAATGCGGATGAAACTCCTGTTTATTTTGAAGTGCCGTTGGACACAACGATTGAGAAGAGGGACAGCAGTTCAATGAGCGTGCTGACCCGCGGGAACATGAAACTGCGCATCACAGTCTTGCTTTGTGCCCTCGCCGATGGCATGCAACTGCGACCGTACGTCATCTTGAAACGGAAAACTCTACCAAAGGTTTATTTGCCTGCCGGTGTGGTGGTGCGCGCACACGAGAACGCATGAATAAACAGTGACTTGTTCGTAGACTGGAACAAGACGGTATGGAAGAAGAGGTCCGGTGCGATGCTTGCAAAGACGTCCATGCTCGTTCTTGACTCGTTCCGCGGCCACACAACTGAGGAAGTGAAGGACCGCCTTTCACGCAACGGCACCGCACCGACTTAATTGTTATACCCGGTGGAATGACGTCAATGTTGCAGCCTCTAGATGTGACGCTTAACAAGCCCTTCAAAGCGCATGTCAAGCGCTATTACGCCGAGTGGATGGCCGAAGGCTGCTACTTGGCGCCGACAGGACGAGTCCGAAGGCCTGATATTGCCCTATTCTGCAAGTGGATTGTCGAGGCATGGAAGGCCATTCGAGGTGAGATGGTGCGAAAAAGTTTCAAGAAATGCTGCATCACAAACAACATGGATGGAACCGAAGATGACCTAGTGAAGACTGCGGCTCAAGTGATAGCTCTAGCGAGTGTCGCGACAGTGATTGAATTGTGACTGGCCTTGCAGGCAGCGTATTCTGCTTGCTAAATAAAGCTTTTTCTGTCTACATATGTGCTATGTTGCTTGAGCAGTAGCTTTTGTACAGCCTTTCCTGTATATCAAATGTGCGGGCAATACGTGAGGATTTTTTTTTCTTTCTCAGTGAGCTGAAAGTGGGGGTGCGGATTATATGCAGGGGCGGGTCATACGCGCAAAAAAAACGGTAAATTGATGCACCCAAGAGTTTGGTGCACGAAACTTTTTTCTCGTGAGCCCAGCTTCTCGAGCGAGTTCCACAGCTTTCTTGCGAATGGTATCCACGGTCACTGGCAGCGAGCGCGCACGAACTTCCCGCACAAAGTCCGCTAGCTTATCCTCCAGCTGCGGATGAACGGCACTTTGTCCACGAAACGTCATTTTTCGAGGATTGCACATCTGCAGCTTCCCTTTCTGTGCCCTCCAATAGCTCACGCTTTTTTCCAATACACCAAAGCGGCGCTGAGCCGCCATATTCCAATTTGCTTCTGCGAACTCAACAACATCTAGTTTAAACGCAGCTGAGTACTGCCTCCTCGCACCGATACTCATATTCAGTGAACGAAAAAAAAAAAAACAGACCACTATAAATGCAAAGCAATGTCAAGCACAGCAAAAACTCGGAACAGATCGGAAGCAAATCACGAACAAAAAGAAACGGAGAGAAAAAAAGAACAGACTGCGATCGGATTTGGATGCGGATAAGGCCGCGTCCGGCTTCTCAAGCACATGCAAGCCACATGTTGCCAGACAGCAGCGCACTTTCGGCTAGACACCGCTATATAAGACGAGGGGCGACTTTAGCTTATTATTTTATTGAAAATATCTCGACTTATATTCCGGTTTCTACGGTAGGTTCACCTGTTGCCCAACGCACACGTAGTGGGCCCTTCACTGATCCACAAAAAAAAAAAAAAAAAAAACAATTACGGTGTTTTGGGCACTCAACAACTGTGCTTGCAATGGGCAATCGATGATGCTTTGAAACGGCCAACGTTATGCACAAAGTCGTTCGTTTTCTTCACTCGGGTAAGCCATGCACCGAGAATCGAAGCAGGCTAGCAGTTCAGAGGTGACACGCACGAGTCTCGGTTATGCTACAGTGATCTGCTCTTAAAGGCAAAGTCCAAGCGTGCCCCAATTTTCGCTTTCCTATCCATGAGCTCACACACAGCACACAGCTCTGGAGTCTTTACGTTTCTATTTCCGTCTTGTCTTCTTTGCTCCGTTAAAAATTGCTGAATCTGTGAACCGACTAGTGCGCCAACAAGAGGATTATCCTTTCGAGAAATCCTTACAAATTTCTTTGTCGCTTCGTGCTACAAAGAGGTGGTTGTCTATTTTATTTCCCTTAACTATTCGGCCACATTGCGAGTCTCCGCAGAACTCTTTTGCCTAGCATTGTATCAAACTGAGGTATACAATTGATCGACAAAGGCCGCTTTCTGAGGTGGCTAGTTTCCCGTCACGATCGATCAATCAATCAATCAATCGCAAGGGCACAATACGATTGTCTCACCCCTGGGGATTCGGAACGAAAGGTTGCCAGAGGACGGCCTGGGCCAAGATCATAAAGGTCGCGGTTGGCGCCAGTGGGTCGGCCCCGCCTGGACGGGCAGACAGGGGTCCGACCGAGAACCAGACTAGGGCCGCGGGCAGCCCCAGGGCTGTAACCCAGAGCCACAGGTGCAGCAGGCACAGCTGCAGACGCCACCCGCACGTCTCGCTTGACGGGCCCCGTCGCTGCTCCTGGGCCGACTGGCGGGCGCACTGGCACACGAGCTGGGACATGCATGAAGAGTATGCAGATTACAATCACCGCGACCGTCATCATCTTGACTGCGCCCATTGCACGACCAAGGCCCCTCCCATATGCCGTCTGTCAATCCGGTTCTGTGCTTGCTGGGGCCACATTATACTCACAAACTCCTTTGATCTCACCTACCTACCTAAACTCTTGTCCCACCTCCTTTCCAAGCTTGCCATCACTTGAAATACAGTTTGTCACTCTCAATGACCAGCGGTTATCTTGCCTTTATCCCAAAGCCACGGTGGGCCCCGGCATAAAACTATTTTGTGTTAAAATCAGCAGAGGTAATTTAGGGTCCTAAGGTTTCATTGTTAATACATCCTTGTTTTCTAGCCCTCTTCGTCTTGTAGTTTTTTCGCGCTTTTTTTTCATCGTGACATGTTACCGACTCACCCAACAGTTTATTCTCTATGTTGGCAGCTCTACGACAGAGACGGCCAGAGAGACGAGCAGCAGGCAGCTCACCCTGATGGCAAACACGACGCTGCCCACAAGCATCGCCACGGCAGCGCAGGTGGCAACCATCAGAAGCAGCAGGCCCGTTACCAGCAGAAACACTTGCGGCAACCACGGCTGCTTTTTGGGCGGCGGACCCCGGTCGGTTCCTCTTACCATTGCAAGCATACTGCAGATTGCACGAAGAACAATCATGTAGTCCAACACTACAAAGTAACACACAAGCTACAAGGCTCTGATTAACTTCAACTAACTGTGACAAGTTCACATCATGCCTAAGATAACCTAACTTAGCCTAACCTAGCTTAGCCTAGCCTATTCTGTCCAAGTCAAACTAACTTAAACTTCAAGAGGCCCACCACAAGGCCCATAAATCGGAATTTGTAAGGCGGTGGTTTCACTTCCAAAAGCCTTCTCCTTCTTTCAGATACAGTACGCTTCTGCTGTCTCTTCAGCAAGCGCATGATCACCAGAATTTCATTTCCAGAATTCAGATGCTACATTGCAACGGTTCACAGGAACACAATGTAACCGCAAATACTATAACTCTATTTATTAATGCTTCTACGTCTTGCAGATTTTGGTGGCTGCAGCCGGATTGGGTCATGGAAAACTCGGTTCCGGTCACATGCGAATTCCTACGCGCCGTGTTCCAATAACTGATGCTCCCTCAATCGTGTGCTTGTCGGCGATCAGCCTTTTCTGATACGGATATATGATCTCCTATATCCAGGCCACTTGTCATTTCGAATTGCCAAGTTTTATTGTAGCCTTTCATTGTTTCATGAATGATTGTGTTGTTGCCAGGAGCAATGAAATTACTGCATTGCTAGGCACTCGGTCAAAAGTCCAATCGCACAGGCCCAGAATCGTTTTCTCCAACGTTCCGCCCAAAACGGGAAGGGCTCCTAATTTGATTCTCGACAGACCACTAATCTTGCTCAAGAGTGGCAATGCAATTGCTCGAGGAATTACGGAAGTCTACCATCTCAAAAAGTGTGAGCAGGTCCGTGTAAGTGACCATTGCATTTTGTTGCGTAGCAAAGAAACAACTCCTGTCCCGAAACCTGCCATGACTTTTTTGTCCAATGAGCTTTTCAAGACTGCAGGAAGAGTGGCATTTACACACAATGACGTCTACACACCTGTCTTGTTCCTAAATACATACAATCCTCGTAAAATGAGGCGCAACATCAGATATGACAACAGGTACTGCACAGCTGCTTCAGGAAACTGTTAGAAGTGTATAAACCTATTATTACACCGATGTGGCATGAACCGAAAACGGTGAGAACGAAAGTATTTGGACTACATAGCCCGAAGTGAACACACTTCCTTCTATGAGCATGGTATGTAGGTACATACAATGAAGTCAATCTACAAGTCAGCTCTTGTCCTTTTTCCTTTTGTGCCACAAAAAGGTTAGCGCTAGTCTTAACTTTTATGTTCACATCATAAAAAAAATTGCACTTTTATTTCACCTCACTGGAACGAAGCAACTAGCCCACAATGTATTTCGCTAACTTCTGGTTGTAGTACCTGTCGAGCCACGTGGCGGACAGGTAGGTGCCGCCCGCAATCAGGATTCCCAAAACGTAGACGGCCCCGCATCCAACGCAGTACAGGGAGACGCGCAGGGCCACGTTCTCCCAAACGTTTGTCGTACCCATGTTGTCGATCACCAGAACGGCACCTCCTTCCGAGAGACTCCTGCAAATGCGGGAGCGTCGCTTTGCCTTTCAAGTTTTGCTCACTTCAAGTGGCCGAGTTGTCGCCAAATTCATAGATTCACTTCTTCACTGCCACTGTATACGTGTGTCTCACATGTTGTTATCTTTCCAAGCACATATTTGTCACATGCTGACCCATAGTCAGGCGGAGGGTTTCGAGCCTAGTCTACCCCCCCCCCCCCCCCCACGAAATTTAGTTGAAGGGAGTGTTTCACCAAGCAAAAATAATGAAAATACATGAGTTTTTCAAAGCCTTTGACAGGTGGGGACCGTGAAAAAATTTCTGGCTACAGGCCTGGTCGTATGTTAGTCTTTACAAGTTTTTCAGTGCGTGTATGTGTGTGTGAAAGAAATTTAATGGGAGAATGAGATATACAGTGGGAGAATATTATATTTCTACCATATCACCTGCACCACTCTCTCTATGAGGAGGAAAAAAAGTGCGTCTGACGTGCATCTCCACTTTATAGGCACTTTTATCTGTTTATTTTTTTTTGTGCCTTGGTTATATGCGAGAAAATACCGTATATGGGAGATTAAACTGGATATTTAGTGGAAGATGGGAGTTTGAATGGGATATTTGAGCAAAGTCCAAAGGAAAGATTGCATGAGACAGTAAACAGATTTAACGGAGTTTTGGTGAAAGATTGAATGGAAGGTTGAAAAGGTGACTGACTGAAAGCGTGAATAACAATTATTTCTGGGGTTTTACGTGGCAAAAACAACAGCGCGATTATGAGGCACGGTGGAGGGCTCTGAAATTTAGATCACCCGATGCTGGTTATTAGTGCATTCAGCCAACGTAATGAATCCGATAAGCAGGGAGGGCGCATCACGTGACCTCACGTCAACGATTCCCCTAGTCCATAAGCCACGTGGACGGACGAGCCAAACTCTCTTTTCGCATCGGCATTAAGGTGTCACAATGCTTCAGCTTTAGTGGACAAACCAGCAGTGTCTAGTAACGGGCACACTCTTTGTCTGCTCAACTGTCCTCCCCATCGACGCTAATTCATAGCTTGCTGGCGCATGGTTCAGTATTTCTGGGGCAGTATTTTAACACTATAACGTTCGAGTAAAAAATGGTGTACTGGGAAAACTGGTATACATTCACGGCAAAACGTGGCGTGTGGAAAACAAGACTGCTTCTTCGTCATCTCTTCAAGTATTGGGACAATTCATCACTCCTGCCTCGGGAACAATAAAACGTGGCATATCCCCGAAGTGAATAATGATGAGTGGGCGAAGCGGTGGGAACGTTTCATGTTACTGTAAATCACCCGTGACACCGACCACTCTCACATGTAAATGAGTGACAGAGCCGTGTACAAGGTTTATAGATCGTATATACAAGGTTATACAAGGTTCATAGATCGTAAATGGTATGTTGTGTTGAGTTGTGAATTTCGTTTCACCTTCATTATTACTGCTTTGTGGTATCCGATCTAACCTTAAGTTGGCAAAGACAAGGTCTGTGCATGTTCCCCTGGTAATTGGTAGTAGTTTCAAGTAATATGAAATGCATCCTAGAGCATATCCAGACGTCATATGCTGCACGAGCCAGTCGCTGTCCGTGATCATCGTCATCAGCGCCATTGTCATGGCATGTCACAACAGAGGCAGACATGGCTCAACTCAAAGGAGCTTCGCCTCTAAAACAAGCATGCAGATTTCCCATACTACGAGAGACAATAATAAGTAGGGCCATCTTGCAGGCTTCTGCCACTGCCTGGAGTGATGCATCACGTTACCTGATGGGGCAAAATGCTTACTAGAGCATGCGTGCGCCCATCATACGAAGACGACGGAACCGCTGCGACAATGACGGTAATAAGGATTGCTCGGCAATGGCAGTAATAATGGAATAATAAGTTATCACAAAAGCTTGATGGCCACAATGGTGGTGCTATGGGCAAATTTACCATGTAGACAACGATTGCAAACAGCTTGAGTGAATTAAGGCCATGAATGATGACGACAGTGCCATGACAGCAATGACCACAAACGACAACGATAGCTCCACCACGACGACACAAAATGCACGACGAAACTGACAGCATGCTGACAACAGCAACAGTGATGACACTATAACAGCTATGATGGCATGGCTACCAAATTAGCATTGTACTCCAGTACCATTCGGCACAAGAAACCGCATGACGTGGATACTGTACTCACTGAAAGAAGTACTCGACCAAGCTGGCCAGCAAAGTGAGTTCCAGGAAGGTCTCGGCCTTCTGCAGGGCACAGTTGAAGTCCAGGCTCACACCTGAGGGATGTCAAGTTGCAATCCACGAGAAAACCTCACTTTATCCAAATACACTCAAACCTCGATATAGCGAACCTGGGTATAACGAAATATCAGTAATAACAAAGTAATGGAAAAATAGTTTTGCAATACATACAGTGCTAATAAACCTCTATATTGAATTTTCAAATATAACGAATTTATTTTTGTGTAAGATGCAGTTTTGTTATAATGAGGTTTGAGTGCTATATGTCACAGATATAAAGATTTAAGCTGGCATTTATTGCTTGGCACAAATGCAGCGCCACGTTGTACTGTTGGTATCAAGCATAGTCTGTACAATGTCACCACCATACCAGAAAATCGTGTTACCATTCCGTAATGGTGTTGTAAAGCATCAAAACCGTCTACCCGCTTGAAGAAGTCACCGAGATACACGTACACAACTGATGACACCACACTAACACTTACACAAGGAAGTAACACATTCGTGAAGCATTACTGAGAACTACAGAAATCAATGTGCGAACAACAACGAACTGAATAATGTTCACACCGGGCCCCAACATGGTGTAGACATGCCACATGGACCTGTCAAAAGGCCAGAAAACAACCTTCCGGTCCAAAACTTGAGACGAAGCAATAACTGCGCACTTGTACGATGTGGACATGCTTGCTGCAGAGAGAATTTTGGGAATAGGCGCACCGATAAAAATTTAACGAAAGTTAAAAAATTGATGGCATATCCACAAAGTGAACGATGATGAGCGGGCTAAGAAGTGGGATCGTTCGGTGTTACCGTCGATCATTCGTGATATTGACCCCTTGCGCACGTAAATGAGTGACAAAGCGGTGTACACTTATGTACAATGTTTATTGGTCATAACTGGTATGATGGGTTGAATCGTTAATTTCACCTTGCCTTCATTACTGCTGCTTTGTGGTGTCTAATCTAGCCGTAAGTTGGCAAAAACTGCGTCTGTGCACGTTCCTCCAGTGGCTGTTGGTTGTATCCAGCCACACGAAATGCATCACAGAGCATACCGATACGTCATATACTGCCCAAGCCAGTCCTCGCTCGTGATGATCATCGTCATCAGCGCTATCGTCATCCCTGCTATGGCTCACACGAACGCTGCCAATGAATAAGCCTTGACTTTAAAAGACCCGTGACAGCGAAAGCTTCGTTTTTTTTTTCTTTATTCAAGCATTACCCCGCATTGCCCTTGGGTGTTACAGCAGGGGGGTTTACAACAGAGATACAAATAGGTCTTCATTTGCACAACATACAGTTTTTTCAGCAAGCTTGTTCCGTTTGGCTACACACTTCGGAAAAAAGAATTCGCAAATATGCGCGTCCTGGGTCGGTATTCAAGGATTTTGTGTTTGTGATCATTACGCATAGAAACATAAAAAGGTGTATTTAAATAATTATCCTTGTTTATGCCTACCTTTTATTATATAGTAGAAAAAACAGTTTCAATTTTAACTTCCATCATCGCGAAGACAACAATTCTTAATTCAATTCTTGCTTTATCATTGTGACACTGTCTGTTCTACGGTACCTGCCGAGGACGTACCTGGCTGCTCTGTTTTGAATACCTGCTATCTGAGAAGTGAGACTGGCTTCGGATGGATCCCATAGTTGGCAGGCGTACTCTAATATTGGTCTTAGACACGTACCGAAAGCGTTCCGTTTTCAAGTTCGCGACATCTTAGGTTTTGTTGAACAAAGTTTAGGGCCTGTTCAGCCTTAACAACTGTCTCACTGATGTGCGCATTTTATGAGAAATCAGCAGAAAACACGATGCCTAGGTACTTGGAGACGTTAACTGTGGTAAAGAACTCTTTATTTATAGAATAGCTATCTATCAGTGGTTTTTTATTTCTATTAAAACATATATGGATGCACTTTTTCGAATTTAAACACATGTTCCACTATTTACACAAATCATATATTCTGATATTCTGTTCAAGTCTCTCTGTAATGCTGTCGCATCTTCATCGCAAGATATATTTTAGTACACCAGGCAGTCATCTACGAACAGTCGCAAGAACGACGTAATACCCAAATTTATGACTTTTTTACAGAGATTTGTAGCTTTGCCTATGGTAATGCCAAAATTGATTCATAAATGCTCTAATGCATCGTATAATTTATGTCAAGAGTCCTTAATTTAGAACAATTTTGCATCAGTTAGAAACTACCCTCTAAATACCATAATAAACTGGCACCCCGCATGGGACAGCACCTGAGACTGTGTGCTTAAGCTTCAGTGACACTGGATGCGCCGTTTTAAAATAGGGGGACCCGCATGTTGTGAAGAATGAAACAATGTGGGTGCTTTGATGTCCCTCTCAGATAAAAAGAAAAGCATTCCAGGCGTAAGCAGTTGCAAGAGAGCAGCCTGACAACAGAGTGAGAGGGGCGATGAACAACAGTCATTGCCGGGTGCAGTCGGGGTAATGTGCGCGCCCCGCAAATGTTCCCCGACACCAACAATACTTGCTTGATCTCTGCAACGTCACAAGGGTGCCCCCTACCTACGTAAAAACACAGAAAAGGTCTACTGAACCTCAATACTTGTACGAACAGGCACACTGGCTTTAAAACAAAACTGAAATATCCCATAGGCAACGCTCGTCACCAATAACCGATTAGATATGTGCCCTGATGCAGGACTCTCAAACGACACAAGCATCTTGAGTTTCCAAATTTGGTGTGAGGGCTCCTGTAAGGAGCTCCGTCCCTAAAACGACCTGCTTCAACTGGTTTCAATTTCTCTTTCGACCTTCCCACCCTTCTCTGCCGTGGAAAGGGGTAGATACAGCCTATAGTCGTGATTATGCCTGTTTCGGCTATGTCAAAGCGCAGCCAACGATATGTGCCACTCATGTGAGAGTGGCGCAGTAAGGAATGAAAGTAAATGAAATAACTTCATGAATGTCATGCAAGGAGAGCACGAGTGCGCTTAGGGCTCCCAAGTTGAGACTGAGTGGCCTAGCCTGACAGCCCCATCGCGAGCTTGCTGGATGGCCCATTTCCGGTCAGCTACGCTGGAACTACGCAAGACGACACCCCACCTTGCAGAGGTAGCACTGAGGTTAGCATCGTTATATGTAGTGATGCACTCTCAGAGCATGTGTCCAAGTATAGCCATAGTGAGTTTGCATCGGTTTCCCGTGCACTCCAAACCTCGATATAAAGGAGACGGATATAACGAAATCCCGGCCATAACGATGTAAATGAAGAGCAGTCTTGCAATCGATACACTGTTAGGAATATACCATTGTAATAACTTATAAGTATAGAGCACTTATTTTCGTGTAATACGCAACTTCATCATAATGAAGTTTGAGTGTATCATCGGGATAGACATCTCGGCATATCACATGAACTATGTGCAGATCTGGGTAAGACCGTAATGGTCTTAGAGTGAGCGCTTCAGGCCTACTTTGTGAGGCAGCGCTGTGAGAGAGGCACAAGGCACTGGAGATGTAAACAAATATGTTCAACAACAGGGCAGCCAAGGCCGCACCAACCCTAAGCTAAGGCGCCGTTTCGCAATGCACAGGACCAATTGCCAGAGTCAGTGCTACGTAAAGTTGCCCGTAGACAACATTACGTCACTTCACATGCAAAGAGGATTGGGCAAGCGCAGGCGAGGAGCGGGGGAATTGTCTTTCAGGATGAAGCTTTTGTGCGACATGCACTGCTGCGGTGTTCGCAAAATGCGATTGCCACAGCCTTTGAGACACATTGGTAAATTTGTTAGGAGGCTAAAAAAAAAAGCCAGAGCCTATTAGCTGGCTCTTCAACACACTGTGATAGTAACTCAAGGAATCAGCATGTCAACGAAGCTATGACGCTCACCACAGGCATCAACATGTAAGCATACTCTGACGATGACACCATACTGTTAATATTGACGCTAAGAATCGGCACAACAGAAATCCAATAATACTTATCACAGGCATGATCTCGTAACAAGATAAGGTAATGATACTAGGCACGAAAAGTATGTCCACGTGCTGTACCTTGACATTAAGCAGCATCCTGAAGTAAAACCAAATAACAGCTGCGTGCGTATTTTGATGTCGTCGAAGGCAACCAACACGAGTTGGCCTACCTGACATATGCGTGGAAAACAATTGCTCGGCCAGCAGGGCCAACGTGATGGCGATGCAGTATGAAGGCACCATGGTTATGTGCCGTCGCATCATCTGCAACAGAGAAGAACCGTCTCAATCCGTCGTTTTACGTGCCAACTGCGATTCGGTTAAAAGGCCCACTGTACACACGACTATACATCTTGTTGACACTGTGGAAGCTACAGAATCAAAATGCGTTCCTGCATGCCAAAAATAGTACTTAAGCTTATTGATAATGTTATAAATGGCCTTGCTGCAGTAAATGCTTCTTTATTTATTACGAGACCCAAACAGTTGCAGGAAGTCGCAAATGAAATACAGTTATCGTTCGCTTTGCAAGAATGCATTTCTTTTCCTCCCTTCTTTTTGACAACACCACCTTTTGAGCGAAATTGCTGTGCAAATTCAACATGGCATCCATGACACTGTGGGTCAGTGTGGGAATGTGAACACGCTGGTTGGTTCTCCAGGAAAAGCATACTCCTAATATGACACTGAAACCTACACAGAATAATCGAAACTCTTCTTACATTCACAGTTCTCATGCACATAATACTATTCGCGCGTTAACGACGCGAGCAAGCAAAACCAAAATCGGCTGCAAGCTGCCCTACTACATGCGAAGCAACACAAGCGGGCAAAATCCCCGCCTCCGTAGCCTTCACCCCACCATCAAGATAAGCTGTAGCTGAGTTTAGCACTATAGCGCTAATCCTGTGCACACCTGTATGTGCTAAGCACATAGCACACTAGGGTCCTGCCTTGTTGTCCATCCAATGTCTGATGTTGCATGTTCACGCAGTGGTCAATATGGGCCTAAAACAAGGCTAACAATGCTCAAAACCAGTTCGTCATAAATTAACAGGGTATGAAGCAATATAAACTGCAGAAATCGGCAAAAATTAATCAGCATAGTTTACCTAAAACGATAAAACAACCTCCTGAAACATCCGGCTGGCACCCGTGCCGCGCAAGAGATGGCGCCACATCCCCAGAAATCATGAAAATTGCCGAAGCAGTAGCGAGCTTGGAATGCCAAGGAAATCAATAGGCAGCCTATGCTTTGTGCACTTTCTCAGGTTTCATAATAGTGCAGCTGCATTAGTTACAGGATTTATAGCTGTACCAAGACCTGCACAAAAACTATGTTAGCGCTACATTAACCACAGAACTTCTATGGCCTTTTACAGCAAAAGCTGTTACGAGATCACAACTCGGGTCACGCGCAGTTGTCCACCGCCGCCGCTGGTGTCAGTAACCATATTGCTTGAAATTAGAAAAAAAAAAAAAATAGCAGATCACACGTACAGCGGGAATCAATGATATACAAAGCACGAAAGAGACATGCAGATATGTCACTTTAAAATCAGCATAAAGTTACGAGGTGGAGCAAAATGATGCCGTACATGACTTCCATATCACGATTATCATGTTTGGATGTGTCGTTTACCTTCGTCATCTAATCACGTCACGTGACACCAAATTTAGTATATGTGAAGCTAGCGAAACGGCCGCGAGCACGCTATGAGCGTGGTATGATGTCATGTTCTTACATGACACGCCTGTCAGGATTATCATGTTTGCACCAGTAATATTTTCGTCATCCACTGACATCACGTAACACCAAGTTTTGTAATATGTGAAGCTAGTAAAACGGCCGCGAGCGCATCATGAAGGGCCCAATATACTCCCATGTAGCATTGATGTGCGCGCACGCTGGGCACGGCGACGCTACTTTAGCAAAACACGAGCACTTTATAGTCTGACGCCAGGTGCGACCAGGATCTGTCGGCGCGGCCCGAAGGCAACCAGCGCGAAATGTGACATTTCGCGCCAATGCTTTACCTAGACAATGCTGCGTCTCCCTCTTTTCGTGACAGAAAAATGCCGGATGCGATGAAACGTGCATGCATCAAAGCAACGAAGCGCGGCGCACGGCTGCGAGTACATGTATATGGCAGGACCAGCGCCTAGTGTGGCAACGCCAGCGTAATGCGCTGAAATGAATGCCGGCGAGCATGCGCACCGCGTTACGTCTAAATGTATTGGCGCCTTGACTGTGGCATGTAGTCATGTTGTTACATGACACGCATCTCATAATTATCATGTTTGCACCCGTCACATACATTCGTCATCCGTTCCCGTACTGTAATACCAAATTTGGTATATGTGACGCTAGTAAAACGGCCGCGAACACATCATGAGCGTGGCATGTAGTCATGTTGTTACACGACACGAATGTGATCATTTTCATGTTATGGTCTGTCACTTGTGTTCACCATGCAATCATGCCGTTCCATACCAGCTTTGCAACCTGCCATCTGAACGAAACCACCGCAAGAGCACCATGAAATGTAAATCATGAAATTCATGACATAGATGTCATGATTTTCATGTTATGACTAGTCAGATAAGTTCTTCGGTCATGTTATGCCATACCAAGTTTGGTATCGATACCATTATCGAAACAGCCAGAAGAGCAAGTCTTAGGCGGCTAGATAGATAGATTAGATAGATTAGATAGATTAGATAGATTAGATAGATAGATAGATAGATAGATAGATAGATAGATAGATAGATAGATAGATAGATAGATAAATAGATAGATAGATAGATAGATAGATAGATACGCTCAAAGTCGTCGAAGTTCGCTAAGAAATGCTTCGTATTTAAAACCTAGCACCAATGACACAGTGGGGCTCGAACCCGGGTCCGCTGGGTGCCAACCAAGTATTCTACCACTGAGCCATGCTGGTGCGTGACTTGCTGGCAAAATTGCCTTAGGCGAGCTTGACGTTGAGGAAGCAATCGCGTTAATACGGCTTATGAAGCGTTTTAAAAGAGTGACAACCAGTAGTCGCACAATGCAAATAGCATATTGAGTGGGTCGTCCAATGCTCCAACCCATTACAAAAGCTTGTTCTTGCTCCCCTATTAATTTTGGCACATACCCACTTCATCCATAATTCCTCATCATTCTGAGCCACTGCATGAACAAGTGGCACAAAACTCCTTGCAGGTGTTTAGCGGATACCACGCTTCTGAGAAGAATGACAAAAAATAGCAAGCGAATGCCAACCTACTACCTAAAAAATTTTATTATTAATGCCCTAGTGGGTATCCAGCAAGTGTGCTTGCAGTAGTTACCCAAGGAGTGTTCAGAAAAAGCTCTGAAAGGCCGCTCTTCTAGCTTTCGCTGTGACTGTGCTGAGCCTTCAGCGCAGGCCTGGCGTTTTTTTTTTTTTTCTTCTATGGTGTTTTTACCATTGGATACGCACCAACTGGCTGCTCGCATTCATGCGCTACCAAGAACAGTTCTGATGGCATGCAGCGAAAAGAAACTACTGCTCGTCGCTGCAGCCACTACCACTGTTCCTATCAATGTGGTCATCAGCAGCGCCCATGCAGCGTTACATGCGCCCCGTAAGAACAAGAACGAAAGAAGTTTTCCGTAGCCGCCGAAGCCTTTGGTCACCAATAACGTGACTGCGCGTGGCGACCTTCCGATGGCTCGCGGACAACGCGATGGTGAACATTAAAAGACGTGAAGCGGTCCAGCGTTCTGGCTTTTCAATTGTTTCCATATGGTTCGTGCTGGTGATGAAGGCGATGCTGCCTGCACTGTCTCGTTTTGGTTGACTGCGAATGCCCTTTTTCGGTAATTTGGGTCAGACATTCACAGTGCTTCTTGTCGGGCGAGCTCTGCGCATCGACCGAATTAACCGGGTCGTGGCCAAGTATAGCTGAATGCATGAGAGTTTGATGCCATTAGGCAATCTACATACTTGCCTGAACCAGAGAAGACATCTAAGTCGGCTGGTTTTTCTATTAACGAGGGTAAAATTAATTACCTATCACTGCATCCGTATTTGCTACGTAAAGGTTAGACCGTACCCTACACGAAGAACAGTCGCTCATCTGTCGTGCAGCTTCGGTGTTTACAAGCACCCACCTGTCCCAGGCTGGTCTTCCAGGCGGCCTCCGCACGAAGCTCGTAGCTACATTCGGGGTCCAGGTAAAGGTGCAGCTGTGGTGGTGGGCCGTCACTCCTGCCCGCGTTGCTCTGTACGTGCACGAGCATCGGTGTCTCCTTCGGGCCGCGGCGCGAACCCCTACGACAGCGGACAGCACAAAATTACGTGTCATCCTCATCACTAGCTGAATTCAAATTGTATGTTGCTATTCGTTTACACTCAAACCTCATTAAACCAAACTCACATCCGCTCCCAAAATAATTTCGTTCAAAAATTTGTTATGAACTGTTATCTGTAACACTGTATTCGTGACTAATTTTCATTTACTTTGTTATAACGGATAAATCGTTATGTCCATGTTTATGATAATGTGGTTTGAGTGTATATTCATGTTCACTGCGTCTTGTTTTCTTTTACAAATTTTTCTGAACTTGCTACTGTCCCACTTCTGCAATAGCTCTTCACGGCTGAAATGTGTTGAAATAAAAGAAATAATTAAATCAGACCTACACAGGAGTGTAGGTCTCATTTACTTGATGCACATCAAGACTTGAGTTCTCTTCCAATCTTTTTTATCTTCTTCACATACGCAACTTGTCCCGCTGCGGTGGTCTAGCGGCTAAGGTACTCTGCTGCTGAACCGCAGGTCACGGGACAGCATCCCAGCTGCGGCGGCTGCACTTCCGATAGAGGCGGAAATGCTATAGGCCCGTGTGCTCAGATTTGGGTGCACATCAAAGAACCCCCAGGTGGTCGAAATTTCCAGAGCTCTCCACTACGGCGTCTCTCATAATCATATGGTGGTTTTGGGACGTTATACCTTAGCCGCTAGACTACCAAGGTGGAGCAACGAAGTAAAATTTCAATGACTTGAAATGCATTCTGGCACTTGACATACTAAGCTGAGACTAGGAAGCAAGTTGTAGTGAAGCATTCTGCATTGATTTTTAACCATGCGGAGTTATTAAAAGAAAATTTAAATCTATGAATGCAGGCACTTATTTATACATGTTCCCCATCGGAATGAGGCTGCTCTATTTACGAATAAAAGGCAGTTTCTTGGTATTAGTGGCGTAACTCCATACATGCCACTGTATCGTATTTGCACGACAGTAGGTGCACCTATGTTACGTCACTTAACCTATGTTACGTCGTTTAAATTTTAAATCCAATGTTGAGGGGGTTGACCTGCAATCGTGTTAATACAATACCATGGCAGGTTTTGTTCGCTCGTACAATAGAATATCGATACACAGAATTAGCTTTCAAAGGGGTACTGGCACCAATTTGTGAAGCCGACTTTACTCGGCGAGACGAATCTCCCATATATGAAGAAGGATAACAGCAAATGTGAAGCTTGATAAATGCAGAGAAGATGCATTATTTTCATATTGTAAATTTTCACTCAGCGAATCTACTGACATCGACACTAGCGTGGTGTCACGCTACAGTCTTAGTTCTGGGGACTTCCCATACAAGTGTGACTGGCTGGTTGTGATGACCTCAGGAGCCAGAACAGACCAACATGGCCGCTTGTGTGCCACCAACAGAGGTGCAGAGTCAAGCAGGTATGGGAACGCCACAAAACTTGGCACGAATAAAAACCTCATATCGTCTCGTAACGACACACAGTGGGAACCGTGCGACCACACGGTGGTAACCTAAACCACCTGTTAAAAACAAATTCCAAATAAAATTTCATGTCACATGTGCTCCAACCAGCACAATTTCTATTCTCTTGGGAGGCTTGGTCTCCCATCTGATGTTGAAAAAAAAAAATACAGTAATAGTACAAAATGTTTGAGTCAGTACCCCTTCCAAAGAAACAACTGTCTGTAATTTTGCTTTGTGTTTGGGCACAGCATCCACACCGATATTTTTCAGTAAACAAAACTCTTAATAAACGGAACATAATTTTCTAGCACGTGAGAATTTGCAGCACCGTGTGGTACAAACGTTTCAATGTAAGTGCAAGTAACAACATGAACAATGCAAACAGTGCAAAAAAAAAAACAAGGTGACCAGTGCCTGCATACACGTGGTACTGGATGTGAAAGAACAAGTCCTCCAGGCCCCAGGGGACCAGGAACCGGACGAAGCCGTCACCTTCGTGCAAGAGAGAAAGGGAAAGAAAGAACAAAACACATCAGTGACGACACAGTTGCACACACAAACACCAACTACTTCACTGTAACGCGGAATTCCAATGACGAATGTCGGAACGAGCTTTTTGTTTGTTTCGGAGGAACTCAGTGCTAACAAAAGCAATGACGTGGGAGTCAAGCATCCCAGAGAGATAGTCGGAGAGGGATTCATTGCATGGTCACTCCGAGAAACCAGAAATGTCACTTCGTGAAAATCAGCTGAGTCAGCTAGAAAGCTTTTCGAAGCATTTCCTTTTGTGGGTGTATCTGCTCGGGAGCACCGTGGCAGTCGGCAGTTTTCTTAGCAAGGATGAAAGACCTGGTGGGGCATCTATGACCACAGTAATCTTATGATATCTAGGGCAGTGGTTCTCAAATGTGGGTCCGCGGATTCCAGGGGGTCCGTGAAGCCATTTTTATGATCCGCGAGACTGTGCCACGCATTGATGAACTGTCCAAAATGATGTGATGTGGCACGTTTGTTTGATGTTTTTGGTAGCAATAAAAGGCACCTGCTTCATGCTCCAGTTTTGTTCATTTATCTACATGAACCCCCCCTTCTTACCCTCCGCTGCAAGGAATCCCCCATCTCTTCCACCAGTCCACAAGGGGTCAACGACACATCCATGGCTGAGAACCACTGATCTAGGGTATTACAGGTCAAAACTAAAGTATCCCTATGAGCCATCGCATAGCGAAGGGCTCTGGAAGTTTCGACAGTCTGGTGATCTTTAAGTGCACGAACATCATGCAGAACACAAGCCTCCAGCCTTCCACCTCCACTGAAAAGCAACTGCTGCAGCAGGGGTCAAACCCACAACCTTAGAGTGAACAGCCGAGCACCACAACCCCTGTACCGGTGAAGCAGACTCCATGTCAACACTCACCACGATCAGCGCACAAAAGCACAAGAAACACAAGAAAGTGCACAGCACAGGCGCGGTCTAACAACTGAGAATATCAACTGGCACAGTTTGCTACTTTACTCCATGCCAACAGAAGGCATTTTGAGACTTCACGGCACCACCAAGCTGATTAATGGTGCCAACCGGACATAAGCGGCCGGTCGTGGGAGCGAATGGCAAAAGCGAATGACCACATGCAGGGAATCAATGTAACTCCGCTCTTGAAGGATATGCCATCTTTACTTCGCTCCAGTGCAGAGAATGTATCTCACTCTTGAATTTGAAAGTGTTGCTTAACACAAGAATCGAATGCTCACTCGCTTATTCGATTGGCCGCCAACAAGGTCAATTGGCGGCTTGCGGAGTCAACTGGATGCTCATTAAGTGAACTGACCCCTCCACATCCGCATTGGAATCCAACGTTAAGACAGGCCAACCGTGGGCAACAACAGCCTCACCTTGAGTTCCCGTGCGGCACACCTTGGTCTGCAGAGTGAAACGATAGGCCTGCCAGGGGTGCCACAGGCCGTGCAGGCTCAAGTTGTAGAAGGCCGCACCCTCGGTCAGCGGCACCGTCAACAGCACTTCAGAGAAGCCCCACCACGGGGGTAGCCTGACGTCTCGCCACCGCTCGGAGGGCCGCAGACGCTCTCCCACCACAATCACCTGCGGTCACACTTCCAGCCTATTGAGGGCGCAATGTTGTACACGTTTTGTGATCAAATGTTTTGGCACACCGAATAAAATCGGTCAAGGCTCGACTGGCAGCCAAAACGAGAGAACAGCAGCTGGAAAAGCTGGCGCTGTCAATCATTTTGTCATCTGCTAGGCAAGAGTGGACACAGAATGTATGGAGCCACCTGTCTGTCTGATGGAACATAGAACAGTCTCCGGATGACTTGGATTGGATCGAAATGTAATTGCTCGAGCAGAACAAGCAAGTTAGCCAGCTTTGTGCCTGGCTTAGTCGAATTGCATGCCGATAAAGTGTGAAAATGGCCACCAGTGCAACCACTCCTTGTCTTGTGAAATCGCGACGTCACCTAGCGCCCAATCAAGATATTAATGTAAATAATTGCGACATCACCTAGCACCCATTAAGACAATAATAAAAACTCTTCAATTTCAAGCTCTGAGAAACAATGCTCTCGAATATTGGTTCAGCTATACTAGTTCTATATTTCCTCGTTCCTTTAAAACATTTCTGAATTTATTAAATTCCCCAAGCAGTAAGCGACTGGGGATAGTGAATTTTAGGTTCAATGCAAATTCGAAGCGAATAGTGATTTTGGTCGAATAGTTTCAAAACGTATTCAAATAGCGTATGTGTGTGTGCGTATGTCTGTGTGTGTATTACAAAGAAAAATAGCATATTTGTCATGACCTAATTAATTTACACGCCATTTTTTAAAAACTGAAGCAATGCCTGTACAAATGCCACATTTTGCTTAAGAAAACCATAAAAAACATTGAATAGTAGCAGGATTTGACTTCTGAAACCGTGGTTATCACTTGAGTACAATGCAAGTGATAGCCTGTAGACTATGTTATCTTTTAAACTTGCTATGCTTGGAGCCTATGAGTCCGTTAAAGAACCTTTTAAACTTAGGAAAGTTAATTGATGTGAAAGTACAGTCTCATTTAACTTTGAAGTGGGGCTTCGCAGCGGTGCAGATTTACCCTAATTATGTGTTTTCATGGCTTACTATCACTTCACTGTAGTGAAACTACTTTTACAGAGCAGTTACATGTGAACATTATGCACTTAGATTGGTGCTTTCACGGCTTAGCACCACCACACTGCAATAAAACCACCTTTGCAAAGTGTCACACGAGGACTTGTGTGCGTTTATTCGTTCGTTTCAAATAATTCGAATTCTTCAATAATTTAAATTACATTCAAAGCAAATTCAAATACAGCATTATTAGTTTGTATCAGATATTGTGTTATTCATGCTAATATAATCGAAGGCAAAGAAGAAGTGCCCAAGAAGATTGCGTCAAGAATCTTACGGGGTGCTTCCCCTTTGCCTATTGGCTATGTGCTCCCTCTGATTTTCTTGTGACATCGCATTCTGTTCTATAACAAAATGTGCACAACATCGCACACCATATGAAAGGGGTTACCAACTGCCTCAAGTTAAAGTTTTTTTGCTTCCGTTACAGAAACAAGTTCAATGCGACAGCCTTCTCACGCCTAAGGTGTGCTAGGTACATAAACAGTGCCCCTGCTGCATCGTCATTAACTAAGAGCATTTGTATAGCATTTCACGACTTTCGTACTTCCATTTTTCTTTTGGTATTGCACATTAAGAAACCGAGATGAACCATCACATTTTCATCCATTTTGAATGCTTTTCCGCAAACCGCACTACACTTGAATACTTTGTACCTAAACTACAGCTCATTAGAAGAGCTTATTTCTGAAAAAAATATCCCTGTCACCACTGTTTCTGCGCACAGATGGAACCATCTATGCTTACAAGGAGCACTCGATCAAGCCATCACATAGAGCTATGACGCATGAGAATCGGGAACAGGCTTGGACTGGCTTGCCTTGGACGTAGTGGGCCGGACATGCACCACTAGGGCCTTGAAGCCACGTGCCCTCAACTCTGCACCGGGCGCGGTGAAGCCCCGCCGCTCGATGCCGTAACTGCCTTCGAAGGGGAGCGTCACACCTTCCCGGGAAAGGCTCACACCCATCGTGCTGTGGAGGGAGAAAAAACGCCAGGAGTGCACCTGAACATCTGCTTACACGCCTTGCAAACTTCCCTGTAATTCAGTTATTGCTTCGCTGAGATACACCTAAATGATAGTTAACACTACATCACAAATGTATCGTGAACTCGCAAGTCGGCCATAAATTCAGCAACAAATTGGTTAAAAATGCACCACAAACGCAGCTGCAAGTTTGTCGACACATCATCATAATGTATAAAAGGCACAAAAAAGACGACGTAACAACCAGAAACCAGAGGACTATGCAATCGTTTTAGTGGCTAATTACACCACGAGTTAAAACCAACTCCCCAAACACTGTACCCATAAAATCAAGGAGTGTGTCAACAAGTAGCCACAAGTACACCACAGATTAACCTGAAAATCGGTTAATGCTTCACAGTGTCGAGCATTAACCTGTCTCTTTAATCATCACAGAACAGATAACAATAAAAAATGAAGCATCCCGGCCCATTTCACAATTCAGAGAAAATTCACCCGGAGGTCATTTGACACACTTCGTAATATTTCACCACAAATACCACTTTACCACAAATCCTTCCCCACAAATATGACTTCACTACGAACGCTTCACCTCAAATAGGACTGTTCCATAACTGACTGACAACTTCCTGCTGACTGATCTGATAACCATTTCTTACCAGAGCAGCTTGCCTGATGCAGCTTCCTTATGCACAGCTGTGCAGCCATACAGCCACTCCTTGTTGCCCTGCAAAAGTTCGAGAAGAAAAGGCATCTAGCGGTCAGCAGAAACAAAATGCCAACTAGTGGCCATTTGCGTGCCTTACGAGACCCGATGCCCGCAGCACCACGTAGTCAGACTCCCTGACGGGCATCACCAGCCAACGGGACACCAGCACCTGCAGGACAATCACACACACGCACATAAACTTCACCTGTCTCTCAACTGAGCAATAAAACAATCACCTGCCTCTTAAATTAGACAACCAATTATTTCATCAATAAATCAATCAATTATGTGTTAAATGATTAAAGTAGTCTGACAATACTTTCTGAACAAGGTCAGAAAACACTGTCGTCAAGGCTCCTGTCAACATGCGAGTCGAACTTTATTTAAGAGAGAACACATGCAAAAAACAGAATGTGAGTGTGGACACCTCCTTTTAATTCCAAAACTGATTACCATGACATCATAAATTTAGACAGCATTTACTATGGCATACATAGCACTTAATCGGGTTGTTGTCCTCTGAATGGGATGTAGACTAACCTACCAAGTTTGAGGAGATTTTGTTGGGCCACTGTCGCCAAAATGACTTTGAAACCTATGACACCATGTGCAGAGTTGTCGGTGCAAATTTTTAAAAAGAAACTTTGACCATGATTTTGTCCTCTCTTATTAAAGCTATGATGTTGGAATGAACGACATTATGTTTTCAAGAGCAAAGTTTATAAATATAGACTTATTTACTTCTCCAAAGAGGATGTCGCTCAACCCACCTTCTGCTTGTGAACGCGCCAGGAGCGTTCGATGTGGTCTGACCACTCGCCGCTGGAGCCGAAGTAGATGGGCTGACTACTGGGAGGTTCCTCTGGAAGCTGCTTCCCATACGGTCGCTTGACAAAGTGGAAGTCCACCACCGCCTTGATGCGCTCTCGATCTTTGGTCAGCCTGACCTGTTTTGCAGGGTTACAAATGAAGAGAGGAAATTAATGCCGGTTGCAGCACACTTGTGCGATCTCAGTAAACAGCGAGCAGGCGATTACTGGAAGAGCCGTAATCACCTTCAAGGTCCGTAACCTCCGAGGACCGCAACCTTTGAGAATTGTAACATATGAGAGCCGTAACCCCTAAGGTCTGTAACCTTCAAGGGGCATAATTTTTAAGGGCCGTAACCTTTAAGGGCTTTTAATTTATAAAAGCTGTATCCTTTAAGAGCTGTAACCTTTGAGGGCTGTGACCTTTCACGGCCGTAACCTTCAAAGGCCCTAACCTTTAAGGGCCGCAACCTGGGAGGAGAGCATTTCTGTATGCTCGGCAACGTTGATTTTTTTTCGCTTACAATGCTGCCACAAAAATCTGTGAGTGATAACGAACTTTGTCTGAGAATGTTTGAAGCTAGAACTTCCTAATAAGGGACTTTCAGGTGCAGGCGTGTAAGTTTTATGTTAATTACTTTTGAGGCTTATACTCTGTTCCTTGTAACGGGCAACCAAATGCATGATAGAGCTTTTTTCAAAGTGGTTTTTCATTGTTTTTTTTTTCTTCATTGACAAACCTGAAAACCTCCTTTTCCACATGCTCGCAAAGATCTTCGTATTACCTACATGCCCTGCGAACACCTACCGTGCTCATTCTGTTTCAAGAAAGGTTTTAAATTACGCTACATTTTAAAGATTATTTTTCACCTGCTATAGAAAAGGCTAAGGCATGACATAGTAATTTTTATTGCCCAAACGTACGGGTTAGTTTATTAGATGTTCACGTAAAATTGAGTCGCTCATTTCACGCAACTATTCAGATGTGCATATTATAAAACCATGCGGCCACTTGCCTGGTGACCCTGACGAGTAATTAGATCGAACAAAACTCTTGCAGATGTCACCACCAACTGCTGACACCTGCGCCAAAAAATAAAAGCAGGAGGGCGATTTTTAAATAAATCATCCTAGGTTTAATATGAACACTGTAAAGTCTAAAACATCCGAAGTAGAGGTAGGTCACCACCAACTGCTGACAGCTGTGCCAAAGTGGTAGAGAAGGAGTAGGATTTCTAAATCCAATCATCCAAGGTTTAATTTGAACACTCTGAACTCGTGAACATCTGAATTAGCAAGAATTTTCAATGGTTTCTGCTGTGGCTATGGAGCCCACTACTCTCGTAACAGTTTATATAGTGGCTACGGAAGCCCTACATAAGCTTTTGTATATGATTTTATTTTCAATTGATGAGCGCTGTCATCTTAGAATAATGTTTTGCTGGTTTTCTATGTTATAATAAGAAAATATCATGGTTGTGTAAATGTTGAATGTACCAACCCAAACGTTTTTGTGCATGCGATTTCATTACAGCACTATTTTTTTTTAACGGATACAAAACTGCAACGTTATCAGTCCAAGATGGTGGTGCTGCTGATGATGATGATATATGGTGTTTTTTGGCGCAAGGGCCATTTGATGGCCAAAGAGCGCCAGTTCATGGGACAAGAGATGTGGACAATGATTGTGATTAGTGGCTGTATAAGGGCCATAAAATTCCTCGCGGTAATGCGGGTAAAAACATACAATTAATAAAATCATGACCATGCCAAGAAAGGTGTGTGTGGTGCGAATAGATGACAAAAGTTAATGATAATAAAAACGATGGTGGACATGTATGGCATTAGCACAAGTGCCTCACTCGTTCATACCCTTGCGTCCAAGGGCCGTGAGGCAAGTGCTTTATTGTGTAGCCACCACAGCAAAAACCTCTATGGAGAGGTCGTGCTACGGAATGCCCGGGTATATGACATGAAAGCTATGAATTTCTTTTAAAAACGCTAACAATGATTTATGACTAAAAAGCGGTTCCCTACCGACGAACATTGCAGGGTGTAAAGGTATATGTTGTCGGTAGGGTGATGGAAAGTGTTGTTTTTTTAGAGTGTCCAATTGTTTGCACTGAATTAAAATGTGAAGAACTGTTAGTGCTTCACCACATCTGTCACACAACGGTGGATCGCCACCGGACAGAAGATATGAGTGTGTCGTGTATGTGTGTCCTATCCTGAGCCTCGTTAATGTTATCTCTGTATGACGTGATTTTGATACTGGTGGCCAATGGCCAAGGTGTGGCTTGATAACGTGTAGTTTGTTTTGTGTGTGTGTATCCCACTTGCTCTGCCAGTAGTCCTTGAGCTTTCGTTTGAGAGACGGCTTAAGATCAAGGGCCGGGATTGATATGGATGTAATGGCGGTGCTCTCATGAACGGATGCAGCACGCTGATCCGCCATCATGTTGCCTTGAATTTCACGGTGCCCTGGCACCCAGCACACAACAACATGTTGGTTGAGAGTGTAGAGTGTGCATAAAATGGAGTGAAGTGAAACGAGGACAGGGTTTTTTTGTTTTTTAAGACTGTGCAGAGCCGTTACCACACTGAGGGAGTCTGTATAAATTACTGCTTTTTGTAATTGTAATTGTTTGATGTGTTTAGCTGCCACAAGTATCGCGTAAGCTTCCGCTGTGAAGATACTTGTGCCTGGATGTAGGGGGCCAGCCTCCGAAAAGGAAGGGCCAACAGCAGCGTTGGACACAGAGGAGTTAGACTTAGAGGCATCTGTAAAGAACTCAGGACGTGTGTATTTGTGTTGAAGTTCCAGGAAGTATGTTCGGATATGGGCAATAGGCGCATGTTTTGTAACTTCAAGAAAGGACACATCACAGTCTATTGTCTGCCACTGCCACGGTGGCAGATATGCTACAGGAGCCATTAAACTATGTTCAAGTGAGACTCCAGTTTCCTCAGCTAGACTTTTCAGGCGAACTGAGAAGGGCTGCCTCATCGAAGGCCTGTTTTGAAACAGAATTGAGCTCGACAAATAATTAATAGTAGAGTATGAGGGGTGCCTCTTGTCTGCTTTCACCTTAAGGAAATAAACAAAGGACATGTAAGTTCTCTGCAGATGAAGCGACCACTCATTTGGCTCAACATAAAGGCTTTCTACGGGGCTGGTGCGAAAAGCACCCGTAGAAAGGCGGATGCCCAAATTGTGCACGGGGTCCAGCATCTTTAAAGCACTTTGAGTCGCAGACTGATAAACAATGGCCCCATAATCTAAGCGGGTGCGAATGAGGCTTCTATACAGGTTCATGAGGCATTTCCTGTCACTACCCCACCTAGTATGTGACAACACTTTTATAACATTCATGGCTTTTAAACATTTTGTTTTTAAATACTTTATGTGTGGTACGAAGGTCAATTTGTTGTCCAAGATTAAGCCTAGGAATTTGTGCTCCGCATTTACAGACATACGTTGGCCGTTCAGTTCAATGTCGGGTTCTGAGTGCATGCCTCTCTTTCGGGAGAACAAGACACACGTGCTTTTTCCTCGGTTCAGCCGGAATCCGTTTTCCTCTGCCCATTTGGAGACCTTGTTTAAACCTAACTGAACCTGCCGCTCACACATTGCTAGGTTGCATGACTTGAAGCCAAGCTGGACGTCATCGACATATGTGGAATAGAACATGTTGCGGGGGATAGACAGGTGCAAGGAATTCATTTTAATAATAAAAAGTGTACAACTAAGTACACCACCTTGCGGTACTCCCTTTCTTGCACAAATGTTTGCGAGAAAATACTGCCCACACGGACACGGAATTTCCGATTGGACAAGTAACTCTCGATTATGGAAAGCATTCTACCGCGCACACCCAGGTGAGACAAGTCTTTTAATATGCCAAAACGCCATGTTGTGTCGTAGGCCTTCTCGATATCGAGAAACACTGAGAGGAAGTATTGTTTGTGAACGAAAGCGTCTCGGATCTGTGCCTCGATACGCACCAGATGGTCGTTGGTAGATCCACTCTCTCGAAACCCACACTGAAACTGGTCGAGCAGATTGTGTGTTTCAAGGAAATGTAAAAGTCGGCGGTTTATCATTTTTTCAAAAAGTTTACAAAGGCAGCTGGTTAGTGCAATGGGCCTATAACTTGAAACTGAGGAGGGGTCCTTGCCCTGTTTCAAAATAGGGATAACAATAGCCTCTTTCCAGGAAGCAGGGATGGTGCCTGAAAGCCAGATAGCATTGTATAGAGAGAGTAAAGTTTTTTGCGTTTTGAGCGGCAGGTTTTTCAACATTTCATATGCGACACGGTCGTAGCCTGGAGTGGAATTACTGCAAGAGTTTAGTGACGTTTGTAGCTCAGCTAAGTTGAAAGGTTGGTTGTATGCCTCGTAATTTGTGCACTTGAATTCTAGTTTCTGCTTTTCTATCTTTGCTTTGTATCTTTGGAAAGCTTCAGTGTAGTGTGACAAGCTAGACACCTGCTCATAGTGTACACCGAGGAAGTTCGCTTGATCTTCCAGGCTGTCACCCTGTGTGTTTACGAGTGGGGGTGAGTGTACTTGTCTTCCTGCTACCCTACAAACCATGTTCCAGACTTTAGCCTCTTGTGTATATGAATTTATCCCTGATAAAAACTTGTGCCAGCTTTCTTTTCTGGCCTGCTGACGCGTTCTCCTGCCTCGAGATTTTATTTTCTTAAAGCTCTCAAGGTTTTCCGCTGTCGGCGAGTTCCGCAGCAACCTCCATGTCCTGTTCTGTTCCTTTCGCGCATTCTGACACTCAGTGTTCCACCACGGAGCGTGTCGTTTGCCGGGCAGTCCAGATGTTTGTGGAATGCACTTGGTTGCTGCATCAGTAAGAAAAGCCGTGAAGTACTGCACAGCTTCATCTATGCCTAATCCGCATATGTCAGTCCAATTTAAGTGAGTAAGCTTTTGAAATTGTTCCTAGTCGGCTTTGTTTACCAGCCATTTGGGAACATGTGGAGGACATTCATTTATTATTGGTGTACTCAAAACTAAAGGGAAATGGTCACTTACGTATGGATTATTTATGACTTTACACTGAAGTAATGGTACAAGTGAAGGAGATGCGATACTGAGGTCTATGGAAGAGTAAGTTTTGTTGGCAAGATTATAGTACGTTGCCTCTTTCCTATTCAACAGACAAGCACCCGATGAAATGAGGAATTGTTCAATGAGACGACCTCGTGCATCACAGCGAGAGTCACCCCACAGACCATTATGTGCGTTCAGGTCCACAAGGACCAGATAAGGTTCAGGTAGTTCGTCTATTAAAGACTGGAATTGAAGTTTTTCAAGACGGTGGTGCAGAGGTACGTACAAAGAGCAGACTGTGACAAGTTTGTTTAGAATAACTGCTCGGACAGCCACCGCCTCGAGGGAAGTTTGAAGGGGTAATTGTGTACATGCTATACCTTGACTAACTATAACCGCTACACCACCGGATGGTGCCATGGCATCATCTCTATCCTTTCGGAAGATTACGTAGTTACGTAAAAAGTTTGTGTTTGCTTGTTTTAAGTGTGTCTCTTGTACACACAGCACTCTTGGATTGTGTTCATGGAGGAGTTCTTGTAAGTCATCGAGGTTTCGAAGAAGGCCGCGGATGTTCCACTGTAATATTTCTGTCTGCATATTTAAACAAGAGAGATGCTGCTGTGTGTACAAAGAGTATCCTGTGTTGGAGTGAGCTCGTTAATTCAGGTGTCAGGACGGTCATCCGGCCCCGTTATTGGTTTTTTGTTTTCCTTGGCGCGCTCCAAGGAGGCGCGCCACTCTTTCGGTACCAAGGGTACCGTTGTATCCATTGCCTCCTCAGAGGCACTGGATGCCCGCACATGCGAGCTGGTGGTTTGGATTTTAGGCCTCGCCTGGTGAGGTGAGGCCTTGAGACCAGAGGACCCTGGAGTCTCCGGCCTCGATTTGCTTGGAGGCGGAGTAGACTGAACTACTGCCGCCTTGGGGGCAGGCGTTACAGCCGATGGCTCGCTCTGCGCTGGCCGAAGGGGTGACGAGGGCTGGTGCGGCATTGCCCCCTGACGCGCCGCATCAGCATATGTTGTGCCGTGAAATGTCGACACTCTTCGTCTTGCTTCTTTGAATTTGATGTTTTCTTTGACTTTAAGAGTGATTATTTCTTTTTCTTTCTTCCAGTTAGGACACGAACGCGAATACGCGGCGTGTTCCCCGTCACAATTCACGCAGTGAGGCGTAGTAACACAGTTATCAGATGGGTGGCCGTGGCTGCCACATCTTGCACAAGTTTCCTGACCCTGACAGTTCTGCGAGCCATGACCAAATCGTTGGCCATGACCATCTTGGATTTGGAATGTAGGGACGGACAGAGAGTTTGATGTAGCCTGTGTCTATAGATGAAGGCAGTGTGCTAGATGCGAAAGTGAGTATTAAATGTTTGGTAGGTATTTCTTTGTTGTCGCGTCTGGTGACGATTCGTTTCACATCCGTGACATTTTGCTATTTCCACCCTTCAAGCAGTTGCTGTTCAGACATTTCAAGAAGGTCTGCTTCTGAAACAACTCCGCGTGTGGTGTTCATTGATCTGTGAGGTGAAACGGATACTGGGATATCACCAA
Organism: Rhipicephalus microplus; assembly: GCF_043290135.1. Classification (NCBI taxonomy): domain Eukaryota; kingdom Metazoa; phylum Arthropoda; class Arachnida; order Ixodida; family Ixodidae; genus Rhipicephalus; species Rhipicephalus microplus. The sequence continues at coordinate 19,582,928 of NC_134706.1, forward strand.
ATGCTACGAGACTACCAAGTTTTTCATAGTGATGTTTTTCAGGCAGCTCAAGGAGAAGGTCTCCGCTATCCATCTTTGTAACCTTGTATCCTGGGCCAAAGACATCAGTCAGAGATTTCGCAACAAGAAATGGAGATATGGCTCTGGCTTGTTTTGTTGAATTTTTGCTGTGCACGACATGGAATTTTGGAAAGCATTGTCTGGGTGGGTTGAAAATTGATATGTCATCGGTGCGTCCCCTCTTAGGCGGAAGACGATCTAGGAGACGGGGAAATGCAGGTGTTCCCATAGTAGTGTACTTTTTTTCGGCAGCAATGGCGACCACCCACCATGGAGTCCAACCAGGGGACGCTGAAGCACTTAATAGCATAAGGCTGCAGACGCCAGCCGTACATTGCCGCTATAACCACTCAAGATTGAGTAATTACACAAGGTTAACCGTTGCCACCAGGAAAATTGGAAGTAAACAGAAGAGAGAAGTAGACAGGACAAACTAAAAAAGAGAGAGATAAAGACAAAGTTGTAGGGGAGAGAGATAGGAAAAGGTGACTGCCGATTTCCCCTGGGTGGGTCAGCCCAGGGGTGCCGTCTACGTGAAGCCGGGGCCAAAGGGGCGTGTTGCCTCTGCCGGGGGGCCTTAAAGGTCCAATCACCCAGCGTCGGCTCAACCCCCAGGATCCCCTTTTCCCCGGACACGGCAAAGCCACGCACGGCTAAGCGTGGGAGAGAGCCAAAACTCCCCCGTTAGCTCGGGTTCGTGGTGTCGCTACACACCAAACGCCTACTTGCGCAGGCGCCCCTGCGGGGAAGATGGTGGTGCTGCTTGAGCGCGTCCAGGAAATAGTGTATATTGGCTGAAGCCTATGGCCACTACCCAAGGGTGGTCATATTATAATAGGCTCTACAGTTTCATTAAAGGGGAACTGACACAAAATTTCAAGGCCAAGATACCCAGCAGGATCAATTCTCGTGAACATTCATATATCATCTGCAAGATATCAACAGCGAATGTAGCTTGGAAGGTATTTTAAATTAATTTTGAAGTTTGCGTGAGTGACTGACTCCATAGCGCTATAAACACCCTCAGAGGTGACCCCAAGGTGACCCCTTACTTCCCTCACGCCCTCACGTCACCACGCTGTGGTCAACAAAACAAGTTATCATAACGTCATAGCCACCATTTTTCTTTTGCCGCGTTAGTTCCCGAAGTCTATATTTCTCAGCGGCTGGTTGCGAGTGCGTGGCCGTGGCACACGTTTAAAAAGTTTCGTGTTTGGCGACATTCCAGTGCCGTTTCCTATTCGAAAGTAATTCTTGATGCGGGTTGTGCGGAAGTGCGTCACAGTTCTGTGTGCTGATGTGGTCAAGAGTTGCACACGCTAGGTGGCGACAGTTGCACCAAGTTTTGGGAACTCTCTCAAACCGAAACTGTTCGATAATGAGGGGCCTGTAATTAATTATCTATGGCGTGCTACAGCAGACAATGTGCCGCGTCATGACTAACAGCCCTACAGCAATGCATTGCCACAGAAAAACGCGAGGCCAAATTTCTTGTGTAAGTACCCTATTAGGCAAATTTTTTCAGGGAGCCATGCTTCCCATACTGTCTACATAGTGCGCCCCTTTTGAAAGTAAAAAAAAAATTTCAAGAAAACAGCTTATGTCAAGCATGCCAGACTGTCATGTAACATAATACTTGCAATGCCTTGACAGTAAATAATGCAAAGTGAACACAGTATAAGAGCTGCACACATGTTTCAATGTTTAGGAGGCAAAAAAATGTCCTTTTTTACCACACAATTGTCAAGTGGTCTGCAGAGGCCCAGACCCCTGGAACAGCCGTGCTCTGCAATAACAATGAATATATAGCATCAAAATAACAGGAATCACAAGACTTCGAAAAAAAAAAGTTAATAAAATTTATTCAATTTGTTAACCAATGGAAACTTCATTTTGGTGCTGCAATTACCATTAGCAGCCACCCATATAAAAACAAAGTTGACAGATTGGAATAAATGCTCACTGAAACAGTGAAATCTACATATTTTAGAGTATAAACTTGTGTCGGAAGCTTGTCTAATGGGGAGGCGTATTTGCCTGAATTTAAACACTGCCGTTTCCAACCTAAGACTTTAGGATTCCAGAGCCTGAAAGTCAGCCACGATGGCTGCTCACAAAGATCCCCAGGACTTGCGACAATGGGAGAAACATTCTGCTCAGCCAACTTTAACTTGGGCTGCAATTCGGGGCTAAACTACCTCATTTGACACAGCAATTCTTTTAGTGCTATTGTATTACTGTCTCTTACCATCTGCCACTCACGACTGCCCAATCATAATGACAATGCAGACACGGTATTGTTCAAGCCACTGACAAATCAGGAAAACTAAAGGCAAACTATTATTCATGCCCTGGTACGCTGTCACAGAGTGAGTCCTTACTCTATGCTGCTCTTGTCATCCGCCACTTGCAACTGGCTGATCCTACAGATAACGCTGCCAAACTATTGCTGCGACTACTGGCCAAGCTTGAGAACACAAAATGCATTGGCATAAGAAAAGTCATCACTTTGCTATTGCACCCGCTTTTTTTTAATTAAGGGGAATACTGAGTTGTGTTATGCAAGGACATGTACAAGTGCAAAGTGACCTGGACTGAATAATAATAATAATTGCCAAGCATGCCAAGCTCTGCGATAGCATTCATTGCCATTGCTCATGCCTTGCGTGCAATCTTCTTGCGCAACCACGTCAAGTGATGCAAATAGCGCATGTAGCCAACCGACGCTACATTCGGGTACCACTTTCTAAAACGGCCTAGCATTCCTGGGTTTGCAGGGCGCCGAAACTACGACATCATTATGAGGCACACTGCGGTGGCTAAAGAATTTATTTCTACAGCCTAAGGATTCTAACGAGTGCCTAAATTTCAGACATGAGTATTCCTTGCATTAAATCTCATCAGAACTCGAATGCCAGGAATTGAACCCGAGCCTTCAAGCTCAACCTGAACTGCAAATGACGATAAAATGAAAATTTGGAGGAGGTATCAAAACGTGGTGAACTAGCCCAACTGAACAGTACAAGAGAGCAGAACACCCATTACAGAGATACGGAACAATACGGAGGACAACCCCCCTGTCGAGTCCGTACCGTGGTGCTGATGTGGTACGGGTGCGGCTCCAGCCGGGTCAGCTCGGTGCGAACGAGGGTATCCCGAGGCCCGCCACCAACCGAGACCATTATCACGGGTTGCCGCGGCGGCGACCATGTTTTCCGTATTTTCGCGTACACGGCGTCTAGGTGAGAGTCCAAGATGGCTGCATAATATGGGCAAACGCAGAGTTCAATGAAGTACTGACACAAATTTTGCATATTTTCGGTACGCTTTTACAGAAATGCTGAAGAGAAGAAACAATACTTCACGCATTAGTAAAGTTACTCTTTCTTGATACCAAAAATTCAACGGTTGCTGCAAGAAAACGCTTGGAGAGAAAACGTGCAAAAAGTAAATGACAGTGTTGACACTACTTTGAAGTTCTCAAACCAGATACCGTGATGTCATAGATTTTGATGGCATCCTTCTAAGACCTACGTCATTTCTAAAAGTAGTAAAAGAGAAGTAAATTATCATGAGGCACTTAACAAACCAAGTCTCAGCACACATTGAGCACATAGTGGCTGAATTACAATAGATCACTTTGAAATCCATGACGTCACCATCAGATATTTTGGCGGAAAATTTAACAATGAAGCTTTTCACATCAGTTTTGTCATCTATTAATAAACTTATAGTTCGTTTGGGTACACAGAGCGGTGTGCTGCTGTGGGGCGCTCTGTGTTCGTGGTGCTGCAGAGCACCGAGCAAGTTCCCGTGCTCTGCGAAGGGGGACGCGAAAGACCCGCGCATGGGAAAGGAAGGCAACTCAGTAGCTTACAGGGCTGATGAGCAGTCGGGACAAAAGTGGAGAGCCGTCTGAAAAGCGTGTCTCGCAAGAATCAGGCGACGTGCGGTCGTCTGGTTTCAAGTGTGCCGTATGGCATTCATGTGTGACGCCAAAGTAGCTTTGGACCACTGGGCCGACTGGGACATGGTTGGGCTATGCATTCACCCTTTTCGTGACAATACGGCCTGCGAAGCATGCAGACGAGCTTGCCCTCAGCTACGGGTCATTACCAAGTATTCTCTGGATGGCGCGGCGCCTCACTGTCGCATGCACACAATGTCAGCACACAGGGCCTGATAACGTTCTCACCGCATTTAGGGCGGCTTCTATGAAGCGACGTTTAGCGCGCAAGCCGATGCAGCAGGAACGGCTACAAGCAGATGTTGACCAATACACGGGCTATGATGGGAGAGAATAGGACAACACGTGTTGCGCAGAAAACCTGCCCCCTCCCATGTTGTATTTGGAAACATGCTTTTTACCAATGCGGTGTTCGTTATGAAAGTGTTCCTGCAATTGGTTACAGTGACGTGAACCCACATGTGGGATCGGCTCATTTTAAGAACCTTTGTTTAACCAAGGGTTGAAAAGAGGATGTTTAGATGTGAAATGAGGTTCGGGCTTGGACCCAGGCTAATGCCCGAGTGCTGCAATAAAGTGTCTCTTCATCAGAAAACAACTCTTCCTTTGCGCTACTACCGAGCACTCGAGTCATCGAGCGGCATTCAATCCGAACCTCAAACACCTTCCCTCCTTAGCTACCGCTGAAGCTAGTCGAGAAAGAGGAAATTAACTTTTATAATAGCAAAATTAGTGACCGTAGAGTTTAGCAGTATACAGTTTATCGGTCCAAGGTTGAAGCTTTACCTAACTTCCCCGTAAATAAAAACACTGTTGTCAAAAATGTAGGAAGATTATCTGGTGCCTGGGAATGAACTGAATATAGTTCCAATATTGCCACCTTAAAAAATGCTTTCAGCAGCAATATCAAGTAGGTGGCTCCGCAGTGACAACGATTATTATGACATTACGCGTTTTTTACTTTGGCATGAGCCAACCCCTGATTAACTTGCACAAGTAAGAAATTAGATGTCTTAACAGTCAACTTTTTAGATAGAGCACCACCCGTGCGGTATTGATAATAATTGCTTAACGAATGGGAACGTGCACATCATAAGCTTTTGTGCTTTCTTTCTTTTCTGCCATTGTGCACCTTTGCAGTTTTTAGTCAGCGTTGGTAACGTCTCTCTAGCGTTCATGCTGACACACCCCATCTTTGAGTATGTATCACGATACTAGACGATATGAACGAGAGAGCCGCTACAGGACGAGTGCAACACCATAATGCAAGAACATATTGTGGTAACATTAAACAGAATGCCCACGGTTCTGACTGCCCCGTGTGGTAATCACACGAATAGGATTGCCTCGATCTAATCTAGCCTAAACAGCAATCACAACGAGCGTTTCACAAACTCACCCGCGCTGTGGTGAGGTGTGGCGTAGCTCAGTATCAGGGACACGCTGTCGGGGTCAAAATCGTCCAGCGTGAACAGGGACCGTGCCACCATACCACCCTGCAATGACAAGCGTGACAATTACCATGACCATGACAATGGGGAGAAGAGTAAAGTTGGCAACAGGTGGAATACAGTTCTAAACTGTGTCGTAACAATGCTGCACCCCGAGCCAAAATACATTAATGGCGTTTGATACTCGCCGTGAGCATTCCCAGCCAGCCCTGGTAAGGCCAGCCTGTATATCGTAATGGGGCACTCGTTACACGAAAGATATACACTCTTCGCACTGCTTTAATATAACGGTCACTGATGTTCAGAAATGGAGAACAAAGACACGAGCTTGGCTCGTAGCAACGACAAGAAGCCCTTCATTAGCATCGTCCCAACTATATACCTCGTGCCGGGTGGCGCTCACGTGCGATCAGCGTTGTCCTTTAGCTGACTAATCAAGGCGTGCACTACAGCTGCCACTAGCTTAGCCGTTTCCCGCTCTTTAACTTCCTCATCCACTCCTTTAATCCCTTATCCCACTGGCATTCTTTCCAGCAATAACATATAAAATAATTTACTGCTTCGAACAGTTCTGAACTACCCTTAGAAATCAGATTATTATGCATAAAACACTTTACAACGCAAACTCACATGCAATTCGGCATTTCATTTCAAATGCCGAGCCATGCCGCGCCTCAGTAATTGCACATCTTCTAACCAACCAAACAAAAACACTTACATCATGAAAAATATTCGTCCCAACAAAATGTCATTGTTTTTGAAAATGGCTATCAAATGGTGCACTAAATTTGTGTGACAATGCAAGATATGGCAAGAAAATTAGAATTAAAAAGGTAATGATAAGTCCTCTTCTTATCTGTTTGTGCTTTCCTGTTTTATTTTTTTATGTTTGCTTTTGATTTGTATTTTGATGTCCACCCCTCAAGTGATGCCATTATGGGATCTTTGAGGAATAAGTAAATAAATAAGATATAAGCAAAAATTTTATTCGTGTTCTTCAATGATGGATTTGCTTCAGTAAGCTTCAAGGTAGTTGCATGGTTCTGTAATGCCGTGAAGAGAGCTTACAGTGGAGAAATAAGCAGCATACAGTCAATGAATGAAAGAAGGGGAATTTTAAGTGCTCGTTTTCCCTGCATGCAGTCAAGTGTTCGTACGTGCGATTGTTCGTTATAAAAAAAAAGTATGCTGCTGCTTTAGGAACGCAAAAATGTATTCGAATTTGACACACATTCCCAGACTTGTTCAGGTAATAATAACAATACTTGGCAGGCCAATTTTGTATCACAGTATTGCTCTCTCAAATGTCAATAAACAATTATTATCATTATTATGAATTAGGGTTTTGAACGCAAAAACCATTATATGATTATGAATGAGAACTTATAGACAATGATGCCAAGGAAAGCATAGGGGATGTTATTAGAAGGAATTGTAGTGTAAATGCGGAGAGAAAAAAAAAAGACAGAAAAGTGGAGGGTTTCAGAAATTTCAACCATCTTGTGGTGTCGTGCACCGACGTTGCACAGTACACCGGCCTCCATCGATGTGTGACCGCCGTAATATGGCTCAAACCCATGACCTTTACGTCAGCGGTCGAGCACCTAAAGACTGTACCACTGTGGCAAACAAAAGGAAGAAGCATTTTGCACGCCACGTGATCTTAGCATAGAATGTTAATGAAGGGATGATTAATAGAAAAAACAATGTTTCACCCTGTAAGCTCTTCTCTGTTCTCAAACGCCATGACACACTGAGCTTCTTCGAATTACACGTCCTGGACGAACGCCAGTGGCGCATTCGTTTTTCTTGGGGGACTAATCGGAAGCTACACCCACTGGTCCGGGACCGCTCAGATGCATGTTCGTTTTTCACGTGCCTGGCGACGTACGGCGGCCCGGTGCGCATGGCTGTACGGCCATCTTAAGTTAGACACGAGAAATTTTTGATGCGCTTCTGCTCTCTCTTCATTTTTCTTTCCGCTTTTTGCACGTTTCTGGATTCCGCATTGTGTTGCCCACCCAGTTTTTGTGGGTGTTCTGAGTCATGTCGAGTGTGTGTGTATTCCCGAAGGCCAGGCAAACACGCATGATACTCGCCAGGAGAAAGAGCTGTGGAACGATCACGCGAGTCTACCAAGAGTGTGTGCTCGAGCAGCTTACAGCAAGTTGCATCACAACGGAAATAGGCATAATTATTTATCTAACTACTGTTGAAGTTGGAATTGGGCCGGCGTTGTGGCTTGTGTCGCTGCCATGAACGGAGCAAACTAGAACAGACGGCATAGCAGATGCCAAAGCGGACGAAAACCGCATCAAGCGCACAGATGACCCTGGGCCGCTCGGACTCGCTCGGGACTTTTGAATCACATGCATGTGACATAGCCGCCGATGAGCAGAGGCGTCCGCGGGCCGCTGCCGGCAAGTGGTCCGGGACTTGGTAAATCGATGAAGCTCACTGATGCGGTCACGTGAACGGGAGAGGAGTACGAACCATGGAGTGACCGAGGATGACCAGGCTGGCATTGGGCGTTGACTTGTACAGGTTGCGGATGGTGCGGACGCACTCGTGCAGAAAGCCTGCAATGTCCAGACAAAGACGAACACCAGGACGCTTGAGCAGAGTAACCATCTGAAGGGCTTTGATTGAGATAGCATGCTGCTACAGACACTTTGCTCAAACTTCTAGTTTTCTTGCTGTCGTTATATCACAACTGCAACTACATACTGTAATTTAAATGATTACAATTGTTAGGCTTTACTACCCCAATATAACATACTGTGTTTACTCTAAAATAGTGTGAGAAGACATATAGGTTGACCCATTCACGCTGTGCTTTCTATGCAATAAAAAATACAATTATTCAAATATCGATCAAATAAGTTTTTTTTTCAATTATCTCCACATTTATTATGTAATGCAGCTACATACCTCGCACAGGAACTCCTGCACCCACCCAAAAGTCACTTGGTAATGTTATACATGATTGAATAGAGCAAGTGCAAATCCTAAATACGACATAAACTATCATCATCATCATCAGCCTGACTATGTCCTCTGCAGGACAAAGGCCTCTCTCATGTTCCGCCAGTTAACCCGGTCTTGTGCTTGCTGCTGCCAATTTATACCCGCAAACTTCTTAATCTCATCTGCCCACCTAACCTTCTGTCTCCCCCTAACCCGCTTCCCTTCTCTGGGAATCCAGTTAGTTAGCCTTAACGACCAGCGGTTATCCTGCCTACGCCCTACATGCCTGGCCCATGTCCATTTCTTCTTCTTGATTTCAGCTATGATATCCTTAACCCCCGTTTGTTCCCTAATCCACTCTGCTCTCTTCTTGTCTTTTAAGGGGCGAATTACAACTCAGCATTACGGAGTTAGACAAGGAGAGCAGAAAGGTGGGCCTTAAATGAATCTGCAGAAAACAAAAGTAATGTACAACAACCTCGGAAAAGAGCAGCGCTTCGAGATAGGTAATAGTGCACTTCAAGTTGTAAAAGACTATGTCTATTTAGGGCAGGTAATAACCGCGGAGCCGAACCACGAGATTGAAATAACTAAAATAATAAGAATGGGGTGGAGCACATTTGGCAAGCACTCTCAAATTATGACAGGTAGATTGCCACTATCCCTCAAGAGGAAGGTATATAGCAGCTGTATCTTGCCGGTACTTAGCTACAGAGCAGAAACCTGGAGACTTACAAAGAGGGTTCAGCTTAAATTGAGGACGACGCAACGAACAATGGAAAGAAAAATGGTAGGTGTAACCTTAAAAGACATAAACTATAAGGCGGAATAAACATAGCATATGGAGCTTCAGAAAATGAAATCTCAATCTATGAAAAGAATAAGCCACAACGCACCGATCTGGTCCTGCAGCAGTGGCCCGTACAGACCCGATAGCTCGCCCTGAAAGTCAGTGGCAAACACGTCGAACCGATACGGCAGTCCCTCGAACTCAGCCTTGCGCAGCAACACGGTGCCGATGGACCGCACCTGTTGGTAACTACCAGCATTGCCCGGCACGAACAGGACGGGAACGCCGCGGAGGTGGCCCCTCCGCAGTTGACGGGCGTACACTCTGCGTGTTTCACCAATTCGACCACTCTCAAAGTGCGACAAAACAAATCAACTGCAAAAAAATCTCAGTTTAGCTGGTGTTCACTACACTCATACCTCAATATAAAAAAGTTGCATCTTACAGAAAAATAAGTTCGTTATACCAGATAATTCGTTAAAAAGGTATACTCCTAAAACTATATCTATTGCAAGACTGTTTTTCAATTACTTCGTTATATCTGGTTTGATATACCGGGGTTTGAGCGTATTAGTGAAAGTATGTACCATGAATAAAAATCTTGGCAAGGTCACAATACTGGCAATGATATTGCTTCCCTTCTTGAAAGCAGCACACAGACGACATGCACATGACATGCGGATGACATATGTAAATGATACACAGTCAATATGCACCTGATGGTCATCACTCCAGCGTGGGCCTAGGCCCACCACCTCTGACATTTTCATTTAGTACATTCTCGGAGCTTGGAGCTGTAATTTTAACCTTGATGTGCTGGCCTCAATGTTGATGTTTTGCTTAAAGGGGCGCCGCTACACTTTTTGAGCATGGTCAAAAAACGCTGCCAGTCAGCAGTCGAAGCTACCGATAACACACAAGCAAAATATCATAGCGCAGCATGCGGTCTTCAAGGTCAGCTAAAAATCCCTTTCTTGTCTCAGCAAATGACCTCACAGACTCAAAAATCACCATGTCTCAGGCTAAGTTTCAGCAATTGGGTGATACGATCACCTCACCGGCTATTCTTATTGCTTTGCTTCCAGCTCTTCCGTGGGCACAACAGAAGAGCGAATGAAATGCAATTGCACCTTGCAACAAACCTTTAATTTTGCTCATACTGGACGGATTCTGAAACGTTTTTCGGTAGTGAAATTGTGAGCCAATAAGCTCCTTTAGTGAATCTATTCTGTCGCCAATCAGCAAAATATTGCAGAGCACCTTTAAAGGGGCCCTGTGACACTATTAAAGCATGTAGATTTCATCAGTTCTTCTGGTGCTGTGAAACGCACTGATATCGCTGCGCATATGGCAACGCCGAAATCACCGATGTTATAATTTTAATCCACGGGACAAACTACCTTGATTTCAGACTACGGCGACACACATCGGCTATTTTTGCCATGAGAAGCAACGTCATGTCATGTGACATGACAACAAACACTGTTCGCTTTCGATTGGATTGACGCGAGATAGAGCGTGCAATATTCATATGGTGGTAGCTAGGCCACACGAGTAAATGCTAAAAAGAGCAAGAACCTTTTTTATACTTTCTCAGAAAGAAATAATTTCTCTTTCTAAATGATGTATCTTGAGAACAAAGAACACAACACTTAGCCTGCAAACGAGGCTATGGAACGCCACACACTATGAGTGGAAACGCATGCCACAGTTTTAGCTAGACAAAAATGCGACAGGCGGTGAGCCCCGGTGTTGCCATAGAACCTGTCTTGTATGCAAGCTGAGAAGTGACCCCACCCAAGACGTATGTGTGTATCTTACACAGTGTTACCGTGGGAGCGTCTGCTACCCGACACACGTGGTTCGTAGTAACCAAGCCAACGCCGTCAAAAACAGCAGTAGCGAGGTATCGTGTGAAAGCCACCATGAGGTGACATTTCCAGAATGTCCTTATGAGACGCGCGCTGTGATTGGAAGCGATCTTTGACATTAGCAGGCGAGTGAAATGCGAAAGAGAACTTTTCTCGTCGTTGTCTGCACAAGTTTCGAACTTCGAGGACTCATAACTTCACATTCTGTGCACCAATTTTCATACTTCTTTTTGCATTCGTCTCAGTAATCCTCGGTACATGTGTTCCTGTGCTAAATAAGGCTGTCCCAAAGGTGCCGCAGGGCCCCTTTAAGCACCATCGAGTCAGTAGCGCCACCTGGTGACGCTGCGGCTATGTGACTGCCAGCGACACCTATTTTGATTGCTAGCGAGACCTGCCACTTTATAAAAGTGATAAAATAAGGCCAAATATCTGTTCCCTTTCCAAATGCACAAGGGGAGAGAGGGGACACCTATAGTAGGTGTGGCCTGTTTTAGGCATGCCTATTCTAAGTCCCGTTTATACGAGTCACCCATTATAGGTCACGCAGACAAGCATGACCTATAATTCATTTTGATGGGCAGGGCTTTGTTCTGCTCACACTTGCCGTCGACAAAGACAGCTGCACATCACAAGTGATGGATGAACAATGTGACGTCCTACACTCTAAAAAAAATATCGAGTAAAAAGGGTGTCTTTTTGTCCCACAACAATAAACGTCATCAGGCTTGCGTGCGCTTCTTTTCTTGAAAACTCGGCGCCAGCCACTTTCCTATCGTGAATGCAATGTAATCATGATAATGGGCATGTCGATCGTGACCGGAATGTACCGGGCGCGGGGCGATAGCGCAAGGATTTAACGCAATATAGATGACGATTATTGTTGTAGGACAAAAAGACACCCTTTTTACTCGCTCTATTTTTAGAGTGTACTCTTAGAACTCCAAACAAGAGACAAGCCATCGCACCATAGATCCAGCAAGTCGAGAAACGAACAGTGGTGAATTCACCATGGTGCTCAAGGTACATCTAGCCAAGCACGAACTTCTGTAAAAGTATTTCACCCCCTGGTGTTGTATGAATGGCAGCTTGGCATTTAATTGTTTGTGTTCTTCATACTCATTTTTTTAATCAGTCGTGCTTCAACGAATTTTTCCTACGCAGCACATTTTAGAATTAAGCACTCAAGCAGATGTTAGCAACATCAGGGGAAACTCTTGTAGTAACACACATGCAACAGAATAATAAGAGAAAAATCAGTCAGAAAAGCAACACAAGGAACATTGTCAGAAGACCACGACAATGAAACTGACAATGGACAACTGCATAATGTAGAAATCTCGACAGCAAGAAAAAGTAAAAATCCATGTTACAAGTAAATGATCGAGTGCAGAGGGTTCCGGCATCCCCAGAGGAGCACTAGAGTTATAAAAGATGTCGCGGTGAAAGGCTGCAGACAAAGTTTAAGGCTAGCCTATTCTTCAAAATTCACTTGAAACACAGTGCACATATGCTATTGAACTTTGCACTATTACGGAAAAGTGGCTGGGAATCAAACCCATGACCTGCTCCGTGCTTCAGTGAATGTTGGTGTTTTGCTGCAATAAATTAGCATGTTTTTAAAGCATAAATGACCAGCAAAGTGTTTTTAAAATCCTTCAAGAAAAGATGTTATGAACAAACCACTATGATACGGGAAAGTTATATAGGTATAGATATATGAAAGTTAGGTCTACATCAACATTTCATTTTGTTTTTCATAAGAGACAGAACGTTTTAGTAAACGAGATGAAAAAATTGTAAGTTAACAAATATCTCACCCTTCTCCATAAACGACAAGGCGATACCTCGGGTACTTTTGCTGTATTTCTTTATTTAGCTTGATGGGCTGGAATAAAAAACATGTTTGAGTATTTAGAAACAGTATGCAGTTAATTGATTCTAAAGAAATGCAATTTACACGTGTGGCTTACAGGTAATCCCTGAAAGAGTTAAGTTTTAGTGTAACCAGTGCTCTAAAAGCTAACACATAAATGTGTGACATTGAAGCTTAAAAAATTCAAATCGTGTTTTGATATACAAAATATGATTGTGGAACTTGTGTCCATATTTCTGGACAACAGTGAGTGTTTGCTGTGTTGCAAGATATTCGTCGCAAAAAAAAAAAAAGAAATCTTGAGATGTTTTCATTTATCTCATTCATTCCATAAACATTCTATGAATCACACCGGGCAGAATTTACCGGCAATTGATTACAACCTGGCAAAATTTTACTGCGGAATGTTGTTAAACACAAAAGGCTACGAATCTTAGCTACCAAGCACATACTTAAGAATACTTACAGTAAATTCACAGGAACTTGAGAGTACATGCGAAGAACGTGGAACCCTACTTTTGATTAATGCGTAACAGCGCTAAGTGAACACTTAGCGATCGAAGGTAGCTTTGTGGTAAAAGAAGCTATTAGAACACAAACGGAATGTTTTATGCATAGCACTGGATACAGACTGGTCCACAGCTGAGTATACCGAAAAGTCTTGGTACGGCGCGACGTAAGAAAACTTTGTTGCACTCAAAATTGTTCGCCTATCAGTACGGTTTTGCATGTGTCAGCGACGTTGTCAAGGTTTAGGACATCGACCTCTTCGAACGAAAGTGGGGCAAAACGAAACGTGAAATAGATGGAGTGCAATACGTGCACCCAACACACGAGAAGTTGGGACACCGCGTCGCATTTTTGATTCCCGCAAAACTGCCGAAATGTTTCGCTTTCAGTTCTCCGGGCAGTGCCAGCTAGAGCACGGTGAAAGCTCTTTCGCGCTGTTATTTCTCAGCTGTGCAGCAAAGTAGGCCGCTACGCATCTAACGCATTCTCTCGGAGTTGAATAAACGACATGAAGCCCACCCTAGCAGTACAGTGAAGCTCGCAATGGGGGTTCTGAACTTTCGTCACATACTTGCACATACTACAAGTTGTTGCTGTCACCGCGGAGAAACCCATTTCGGAGAAGAACCAAAGCAGAATAGAAAAGAAATTGTTTTCCACTCACAATGTACTCGGGAAGTTCGTACATGTACGTCATTTCGCACTCGTTTTTCGCCGAATTGATGGTGAGCACGTCGATCAGGCCGGCCACCAGCAACACCAGTGCGCACAGCCCGACGAACGCTTTAACGCCGAAGTAGAACATCATATTTCCAAACCCTTTCTGTGAAGCTTCTTCCTCTAAACCGTCCTCACTGTCCGTCTCCGCTTCATGGCAGAGTCCCAACCCTGCCCTGCGCCCGTACAACAGCCCGGCGTCAGCACACCGCTACTGACCGCATGTCGATTGGCAGAGAGGGACGACGGGACCCGGCGAGGGAGAGATGGCCCTAAACAAAGCGGTCAAGCCAAGCCTCCGCTGCACGCAACTGACGGCTAATCCACTGCGAGCCGCCGTAGCTTCCAGGGGAAACACGCAGGGTTCAAAGCGTGCAGTGCGAGTCCGACAAGACTCACGAAGTTTCAAACGCCGGCGCCTGATTTTTATGTAGCTGCTTGGACGAGATGCACACGCTACTTCAACTGCCCAGCGCACCGATGTTGAGATGTCGTCGGCGCAAGTGCAGGTGAGCTCTTGCAGCTTGTAAGCACGTGTATTATTGTTACCGTGAAGTTGCAGACAGTTTTATCTCACGATCGTGCCGTTCAATGAACTGTTATCGCGATGTATAATACATAATTAAGCAAACAAAGCCGCGGATAGCCCTATTATTGCTGTCACTACTGTATTTGACCTCCGTGAAACGTGTTTTGCATCTCTCTAGCAGGTTTCAGGCGGGTGTTCTGTGGTTTCAGCCGATCAGGTCGTAGGTAGCCAGATATCAACTTTTGGTATTACAATCGCCCGACTTGCTACTGCAGGTGCCAGACTTCCACAAAAGAGTCATCGGTAATGTTTCGTTCAGCTGTGCGCTCCTTAAAAGCATCATCAGCTCTTTCGCGGCGAGTGTTTAGGCTTTTCTGTTGCGCTAGTGCACTCGCATTAATTGTCTTGTCTTGGAAGCATATCATGTCACAAATAACTGTCAGCTGATCCCTCCGATCGCGGAAATGATTGAATAACGACAGGTTTGCGGGGCATGTGCCATTTGGCGGTATAATGTTGTGAAACAGACTCAGTTTATTTTAAAAGACGAACTGTGAGAGTCCTCTACGCAAGAAGATTCTTTCGCGGACATCACACAACGTACAGTCCACCGTGATTGAACTCGATCGAGATCGAATTTGCCGATCACGATTGGTTTACTCGCGCAAGGCGCGGGTGCTTAGAGAGCCTATCACAATCGAGAACTACGATCTGCTTCGAGGGCGTTTATAATCACAATCGAAAATGGCAGGGCTAGAAGTGAATGCAAATAGGCAGTTTTGCACGGCGTTTGTGATGATTGCCGTGTTTTTTACCTGGCGTAAACCGCGATATTATTAATGATTAGGCATATGCGCGGCACTTAAACGAAATGCCAATATTTAGTGTCTGTCCTATCATTTCCATACCGTTCATATTTGTAAAACTCGTGTATCGTGTAACCGTCTTGCAGATGATAAATACACAACGTATAAAAGAGCATATATTTACTGTAAAACGTCCCTAGGAAACAATCTGTTGAAGGGCCTAATGAAGCTAACAGACAATTAAGCTAAAAATTTGTGGGGGGACATATTTTGCATGCTTTAAGGGTATAATAGTCATACGACAAACCTCCCTGTCCTTCCTCTTTCCCGAATCGAAAAGGAATTTAAGTGGGTGAAAGATCAACTTGAAGCAGTACTTCTCCAATTTGATGGTTTCGTTAGGTTGCGTCTAACAAAGGAAACGAGCCCTAGATCAATCCCTCCTATTCCGTTCTGTGCAAGATTACGTATCTTTTTTTAAGATTTACTATGGCTTTTCATGATGAGGCACTGTCTCCACATTTCGGACAGTTTTAGTGATTTGCTAAGATGATACAAGTCTGACATTTGTTTTCCAGGATTACTGGCACTTCACGTTCACAGAGCTCACACCATGTCTGAGTGCCCATGGGCACTTCAGGGGCGTTCACGCGGCTACTTCTCAAGTACGGGTACGTGGGCAAGGCCACGTACAGGCCGTGCGGCACACTCCTTCGTGACAACCTGAGACGGGAATGGTCAGTTACTTTCTAATCTTTCTTAAAAAAAAAAGCGTCATTATAAGTTCAGCAACAAGTTTAAACTGCGTGAAGAAGATTACGCGTAAGAACATAGAAACACACTTAAATTAGGAAACAGTGCAGTAAAGACTACAGTAACTAAATTTAGAAAGCTGGGCGGTATAGAGGTCCTTTAACCATAGTCACATTAAGGATTTGCAGTTTGCTGGAAGGTGTCTTGTCAGTCGCGATGTAACAGATTGCGCTGTCATTGTGCAGGCGACGACACATCCTGCGATCAGGCGAGGCCACTGTGCTGCCCATGGAAGAAGCCTGGCCGGACCAAATAAATGCCGACTCACCGGAAGGTGAGATCAGGCCAGCGTTATTTCCAGCGTTGAGTGTATGACGACTTAGTGGAATGAAATCCAGCAGCTAATAAAGCCAAGGGATGTATAGGGGAGGGTAATTGTGCTGCTGAATGTGTATTGTCATGGTTGTGAAGCAAATGTGCTGGAGGTAAAAAGGACAAAAAGACAACTTTCAACCAGCGGGGACCAAACTTGCAACCTTCAGATTTCACGCGTGACGCTCTACTAATTGAGCTTATTGCGGTGATCGTCCCTCCCCATCCACATCGTCGGGCATTCCTGTGCATGCAAACCTGGGTGTGTTAGTGGCACTCATGAACACTCCCAGGTTTGCATGCACTTAAATACCCGAGAAATGGACGACGGAATGGCCACTGCCGTATTTCAATTTGTAAAGCATTGCACACATAATTCAAAGAATGTAGGTTCAACTGATGCTGGCGGCAAGTTGTCCTTTCATCCACTTCATTTTCTTCACATCTGTATTAAAATTCCCACAATATACTTAAAACTGTACAATTGATGTTCCCTATGCATTCTTTGTATTTGTTATCTATAAGATTTCGTTACGAATATAGTCAGCTATATAGTCAGCTGTTACAACCTAAGAAACCACCTAGCATCACTTACTCATTTTCCTGAAGTCAAGCACTTCTCCAGTGTTCCAGATAGTTTACCTTTTCGTACAGACACATTCTTGAGCTGCAGGTTTCAGGTGGGAAACTTGAACATTTTGGCAAATGTCGTCATGTATTCTGGCATTGCTGCTCAGCCAAGTGTAATGTTTCAAGAAGTACCGATGAACCTCTAACACTTGATGTGCATATAATTTACGTTGTGCTTATTCGGCTCGAGCAGAAACCAGTTAGCGCAACAGTCTGTCGCAAGTGAAGGGCAGTTCTGTGGGTCGAGCTTGTATTCTTTCTGAAGTTGTAACCGAGCATAGTTCTTGATACTTGACATCTTATCGACACCTCTCCACCAAGCACTAACAAGCTCCTGGGGGGGTTCCAATGCCAGATTTACAGATGCTCTGTGCTGCTGCTAAGGAGCTGGTGGATTCGGAGTCATCCTTCGGACTCTTGCTGAGTAGCAAGAGCAGCAAGCCCTTGTTCATAGACCAGCCATCACAAGACCAGCGGTGAGTCAGCATTTTACATTAGTCTCCCTGGAACCTAAAGGAGCACTGACGCGAAATTTCAAAAAACAGATTTATCTAGAAATATACACATCTACAAAATATCAAGGGCAAGTATCGCCTAGAACATATTTCAAATGAAATTTAAAGTTAACGCCACGGGACTTACCGGCACATGAAGCGCCTCAAGACGCCGACGTCAATGCGGCAGGAGTGTAAACACACCTACGTTGCGAGTTTGTGTTGACTGGTTGCTGGCATGCGCCCTGCGCTAGCAGTACCTCCGAATTTTTCCTCTATGCCTGTGGCTTTGCGAGTGCTGGCTGTCCGTGCAGGGCACACCCACCTCACAGTTTTGCATGGTTGTGTGGCCGGCTGTGTTAACCATGCCCTTGAAACTGCTCCTGCCC
The DNA here is from genome assembly GCF_043290135.1 of Rhipicephalus microplus. Classification (NCBI taxonomy): domain Eukaryota; kingdom Metazoa; phylum Arthropoda; class Arachnida; order Ixodida; family Ixodidae; genus Rhipicephalus; species Rhipicephalus microplus. The sequence goes on from NC_134706.1 coordinate 19,601,110, forward strand.
AGGTCAGTGCTCTTTGAAACCGCAACTGAAACTGGGTGCCCTAAGGATGTCTCTAAATGCATAACCATCTCGCACTCGCACGAACGACCTCTCCAGCCGTGATAAGTGGATCATAAGCTACCTACTACAACAAAAGCAAAAAAATCACCGTGCGAAATTTTTGTGTCAGTGCTCCTTTAAATGGGATCGTTACACCAATTTTCGAAGCTGAGTTTACTCTGGCATACAAATTTTCTGATTGCAAAGATGGCTCTGAGCTAGCGTACACTAATATAAGAGATGCTGCTAATACATCGTGTGCTGCTGTCTCCTCGTGACGCTGGACCCTGTTTACACATTGTTGTGAAGCCAACCCTTCGATACTAAAACCGAAAGTGCTTTCTTTAAGGTAGTGGTATCAAGATTATACTCGATGCATTCCCAGGCACCATTATACTCTTTTTAGGGTTCTCGGCGCCAGTGTTATCATCTAGAGCAGTAGTTCGAAAATTTAAAAATCTGTGTCAGTGCTCCTTTGCGGATGTGATGAGGGCGTAGGGGATGAGCTAAAGTTTTGATGGACTGTAGTAGTTGGGTGGAGTATTAATTTAGCTGAGTTCGAATCGTCGGAAGTCGATCGCACTTAAAGCTTGGCACACTCAAGACGCTTTCACCTTAATCTCCTTATTTTTGCAGGACACGTCTCTTAATCTCCTTATTCCTTAACGTCCTTCCCTATTCTTGCAGGACAGTTACACTGGAACAGTTGCTGTTCTTTCCCGCTGCCGGAGAAGAAGCTCGGTGGATGACCTACTGGCAGCGACAACGACTGCGCTGGTGGAGACAGGTGAGCGTGAGATGTGTTCTGAGTGTTCGTGGAAACAGATACGGATCTGTTTTGCACTTCTGTGTTTGTGCTAAGTAATCAGTTGCTGGGGTTTTACATCCCAAAACCATGATATGGTTACGAGAGACACTGTAGTGGAGGGCTCCAGAAATTGCGGCCGCGAGGTGTTCTTAAATATTCCCCGAAATCTGAGCACACGAGTCTCTAGCATTTCGCTCCCATCGAAACGCGGCCACCACTGCTGGGATTCGATTCCGAGGCTCTTGGGTCAGCGTCAAGCACCCTAATCATTAGACCACAGCGCAGGGTTTGTGTACGTGTTTATGTAATTATCATGTGCTCGCATGCAATACTGAGTGTGCAGTCTGTTCATGTGTTTATTTTTGTTTGCATGTTGTACATACATTGTGTTCCATGTGTTTATTGTGCTTGTGTTCGTTTATACTGTGCACCAACACGTATTCATGCTCTTCGTGTGGAATAGGATGGGGATCGAATGACATCTTTTTCTCGATATATTACGCATTTTCGTTTAGGCGCTGTTTTTCGAACATTAGTCAGTCAGAGCCTCAAGTTTAACAAGAAAGCATTGGTTTCAAAAAGGCTCCGCTGATTCCCAGACAGTACATTTATAAGCATCGTGCCTACTACGATTCTGTCCTTGTATAGACTGTGTTGCTCCGAAGTTTGTCTATTTTGTAGCTGCGGATCTGTGCCGTTGTTATTTGTCGTGCATAACTACATTGCTGGCATCCTCCCTTTACCGCTTGTGATTTTTTTTCCTGGTGATACTAATCACCCAGAACAGTGTTTGAAAGGGAACTGACTTGTGATGGTACAAGTGCCATTAATATGTAATGAACAGGATTGTATGAGTAAGTGCTTATTGCTTACTGTGCATAGAATAAATAAGGGCGAGTTCATTGAATGAAACCTTCTGTGTGTGTGCCGATTTAAAAAGTGAGATGCAGTGAAGCGAAATTCGTTGTCCATTTGACAGTTTTCCCGACGACCCTGGGCATTCCAGCTGGAGCAGATGGGAACCCAGGAGTCGCATGTGGTCCACACGGAATCTGGACCCCTGGAGAGGCTTTGGAGTCGAGGACGCCTCGTAGCATCGGCCGGCTGCCTTGAAACGGCTGCGGAAGCTTTCCTGAGGGACGCTCACCAGGAGGGACCTCTAGGCCAGGTGGGCTATAGACCATTTTGGTTTTCGGGACACAATCCTTTATTCATTCTGAGATTGAGCATCTAAAAGGCCACGTGTGCCGGATTGATCAGTTCACGCATTGCATGGGCATGCGGCGGAAAGTTTTTGTGCCTTCTTTCTTTTCCGCCATTGCGCATCTCTTCAGTTGTTAGTCGCCGTCTATGGTGTTGTGACTTTCTTCTCATGCCGGATTGTGCACGCCGGGGCATTTTAGAATGAATGCTTATTAGTTAGCTCCACCCTCTGCTATTTTGAACAGTTCCTTACTTAGAAAAGACAGACTGATGGCTAGTAATGTGGTGCTATTAGGTGAAGCTAGCCATAACTCACATACTTTGATTGTGGCATTTGCGAAAAACCCGGTGTCGGCACACATACGGAAAGAAGGCCCTCAAATGTGTGCCCATCGCATGTATATTTTGTAGGCCGCCCCATTATGTCGTATTTGATAATTTGTGGAATGTGGACAAAGACAATAGATAAAGAGCTCAGCTTATGCTAAACCAGTTACCACTCAGTCATTCACCATGACATTGTACAGTCATGTGGTGAGACATTGCCGCTGATTCTTCGCAGGTTCTCTCTCTACACCCGGGTCTGGCGCCCTTCCAAGCGGCAGTCGCCACATCAGGAGGCCTGGCCTCCCTAAAGCCATTGGCCCAGCTGCTTCAGAAACAGCTACGAGGGACACTGGCCGTCTACTCCAACCCCAGCCTGGGCAGCTCTTTGCCACTGGACGACCAGCTGTCCAGGTGGGCACGAGCCGACTGCGCACATGTCGGAACTGCTTCTAAATTTGTAATTGACTCTGGTGGTTGACCACCGACCAAAAGGTTGCGGGATCGATCTAATTGGCTACCGCCCTTCAATGTTGGCAAAATGTGAGAGGCCTGTGTGCTCAGGTACGGGTGCATGTTAACACTGTTGGGTGCTTCCGAGCGTGAAGCGCCACTGTGTTGGCTTGGTTTCGGGACTATTAGGGAACCTTGAAATGCCGAGAAATGACATGTTGTGGTCTCAAGATAACAGATAGCAAAGGGAAAAAGTTACGACAACCTCAGTTACTGCCAAAACCAGCGAGTGAAGTTGCAGAGATCGAGTGAAAGCAGTGATAGAGTGTTGTCTCTCTATTGTACAGGCGACAGTGCACGCCCCTGTACTGGACGCACCAACAGAATACAAAAAAAGATAAAAAGCTCTGTAGAAACTGTGTCAAATAACAGAACAACCCTTGTGCCCATAATCACGCGCCCTGCATGGTCACTCAGCTTGAGAGAGTAGTACAGGGAACAACATTATGCTGCGAACTGCAAATCTGTATCCACATTTCTTACTTGTATACATTGTAAGTGAAGCTGATCCTTTTGGAAAGCCATGTATATTTTCCAGCTGTGTGGTTGAGCGTGTTCTTTCGCATACTTAACTGTGTCCCTTCTCTCTTCTTTCAAATTTTTTTAACGATGATTTACATTGCAGGTTTGACGAGATGGGCGTGGTAGTGGTAGTCATCCTGGATGAAACAACGCTGAAGACGGGCGTTGCCCACGTGCGACACCGTGACACGGGACTGAAGGTACAGCTGGTTTCCTGCTGTCTCACACAGCATCGCTCTCAAGGATGCAGAAATGAATTTATGGTCGTTTTTTAATTGAACCATGTTAATATTAAGAAATGACTCTACCATCAGGCTCTGTTAAAGCTATTCGCCTGCTATGAAATGATCGCCACGTGATACTATTGAAGAATTTCTAACTTCTTATCACAAACACTACGTGTAAGAAATCTTGCATACATTGTATAAAACATCCGATACATTTCGTGGGGGCCATGACACGCCATTTGCTACGCTCAATCCTCATTATAACAAAGTTGCAACTAACACGAAAATAAGTTTGTTATATCTGAAAATTCTTCATAAAGATTTATTACTAACACTATGTTTATTGCAAGATTATTTTTAATTTGCTTCGTTATAACCGGTATTTCGTTATATCTAGGTTCGTTATAGCAATGTTTGAATGTATAGCAACCTGTGATTTATTGAGAAAAGAAGGAGCATTAAATTTATGGGTTAATTTTTCTTTGCTAAATATAATGTTAATTAGAACTTAATCGAGTCAAGTAATGTATAGGAGATGTTATCGTTAGTAGTTACGATATAAATTGGAAGACAGTGAAGTGAACAAAAAGATAACTTGCCGCTGTCAGCAACTGAACCTGCTACATTCGAACGACACATCTGATGCTCTAGCAACTGAGCAACAGTGGCGGCAATCTCCCCATCCACTTTATAGTGTACTTACCTGGGAGTGATAGTCAAAGCAGCAAAAAATAGTGTTCCACACTCGGCATCACAACTTAGTAGCCGTCATATGACGGCTGTCATGACTTAGTTGCCATGACACCCCCCCGCGGTGGTCTAGTGGCTAAGGTACTCGGCTGCTGACCCGCAGATCGCGGATTCGAATCCCGGCTGCGGCAGCTGCATTTCCGATGGAGACGAAAGTGCTGCAGGCCCGCGTGCTCAGATTTGGGTGCGCGTTTGAGAACCCCAGGTGATCGAAATTTCCAGAGCTCTTCACTACGACGTCTCTCATAATCTTGTGGTGGTTTTGGGACGTTAAACCCCACATATCAATCAACCAATAAATCATGTATTATCCACCCCAGAAATGGAAAAAATAGGCTTAAATACTACAGGTGCAGTTTAGCATATTTACTTCAATGTAATACAACTTTTTTTGCCAGATTTTTGCTACTAAATGTTGACCCTCACGTTACAATCAAATACGTAATTAACGATTTTTTCTTCCTGGACGCAATGAAAAGTTCACCCTCGCGTTACAATTGTAGTTGTGTTACAATCGAGTGAATACAATATATGCAAGGGGTAAATTCTTTTTTTTTTCTTTTTTGTGTGTGTGGCGTTCAAGTTAGCTATATGCAAGGGCACGTTATATGCGAGAAAATGTGGTATCTGGAATGGTAAAATTCTTTTAGAGTCTATTTTTTTAAAGTACACGTATAGGTGTAATAGCCGTTCTACTTCTATTTTTTGCTGAAAACAGCAAAATGTTGGGCGACTTACTCATGGCCCCTTTAAAAGAACCCTGCCAAGCTTTTCCAAGTAACCATAGAATGGCTTCACTAAAGGATTTCATTGCCTCACGATTCGACCGCCACAAAGAAATTTAGTATCCGTCAATTACGAGTCGAGTTGCAAAGATTTGTCGCACGCTGTAATTGCTTCCTCGCTTCTCTTGTCCCGACAAGTGCGCTTGAAGCTAAGCTAGCAGGAGTGGCATGGAGGCAGGAACCACATCTCACGTGCGTCATGACTTTGGTCACTTCTCTTTCTCTTTTCCAACGTGGCATTTAACTTGAGTGTGAACGCGAGCTTGAGCGCATGCATGGTACCCTCCTGGTGGCGGGCTCAGTAACTATGGAGCTCGCCGTGTTCAAATCGACCAACGGCCGTGAATACGTGTATACGATGCAGTAATTTGGGTATTTGGCATCATTCGTAGAAAAGAAGGAATGATGTCCAGTTGACTATGAGAAAAAATTCTAAATTCCAGGTTGCATGCTGCGCAGTAATGTTTGGCTTGCGTGCTCTAATAAGCACGAACTGTCGACCTGCGGGGTTTTGGGGCCAGGCTGAAAGAGTTTAATCGGACTTCTTCAGAAGTTACTGTTGCAGGATAGATTTTCATTGTGCAGCACTGTCCCGAGTACTGTCTGTGTCATCTAGATTCGTGCGCGTAATAGACCGCATGCTTGCAGGAGCAAGTCCACGTGACTGACGTGTGTACGAGACTGCCGCTTTATCTGCAGACCACTGCTGAAAGTTCTTCCTGAAGTTCTGCTTCCTCTCGCGTCGTACCTTCAAGTGCCTCGATTTTCACGACGTTCTCGTGACAGTCCAGTTGTAACCTGTATTTATTGAATAAAAACTGCCGGCTGACAAACTGTCGACATTATCAATTAAAGCCCCGTCACACTAACATTTCGAGTTATTTACGGCAGCTTTATTAAAGGGACTTCATATATGTGGGTTTGAAATAGAAGCGCGATACAGACAGGGATGGCCAAGACGCGAACAAGCGCTTACTACCAACTGAATATTTAATCGGAAAGCTATGAAATATATACCGACAGATGATAGTTTCGTAAGCACATGCGATAAGACCACACTGAGAACCAAACATAACAAAACTGATAAAATATATATGCATATCAGCCCCACCTCACCAATGCCCACTTTACAATAAAGCAATTCCTTAAGGCCTACTTTCATTTGCTAGTAACTGCTTGTCCGTGTCTCAGCTGTCTCTGTCTACGTGTCGCACTCGTATTTAAAACCATCATGAATCACCAACTCACCCAATCAACCATTTTGCAAAGAAGAATGTCAGATATTTTCAATCAGGTAAGGTGTTCTTGAAAAGCTTGCGTTTGTCGATTTTGGGGCTGCGGGTTCATTGTTACAGGGGTTCTGACATCAATCTTTGAAACTCAGTTTACTCCGACAGCTCTGAGCAGGTGTGAAGCTAAGAAATTTCGGTGAGATATTTCATGTCATAATTAAATTCATAGGCTAAGCCTAATCAGTATTGGTTTCTTTTCGGTGGCAGTTGCAGGTGATCAAAGTTGCGGTTTTGTACCGAATTAACGTTGGAAATTTGATGTGCACCGCATCGCATGCTTCTATTGTGGGACACGCGAGACCACATGCTCAACACGTTTTGCGCTAATGTAGCCTATGAAGAAAGTTGTTTCAGCTGTACTGCGAATATTTGTGACTTTGGTGACTTCTACGTTACCAACGGTCTATGCTGTAGTCAGAAATGAAATTTTCAGAAATTTCACCCCGGGTAATAGGCGCACCCCAAACTTGGAGCTGTACTTTAAGAAAAAAAAAAAGTGCGCCTATTACACGATTAAATACGGTAAGTCTGGCACAGGTGCGGTAGATCCGATACACCCGGAGATTCACAGAAACTTCTTGTCAAATCGCTTCACCACGTGATATCAAATGCAAAAGCGCGCGCACAGGTGGGCTCAGGAGAGGCGGCCGTCCCCTCCCCCACCACTCCAGTCAACTAAGAGCGAGTGAAAAGTCAGCCCGTCGCATTGCGAAGACAGGGAGAGGACACTGCGACTCGGAGAGGAGGGTACAAAGTCAGCCCCATACGTTGACGTCATAAGAATGGTGGTGCTGCAACGACAATTCCTCCGCCCCCTCCCATCCCTATCTGAAGAACCGTTCGCACATCTAAAACGCTGCAGTAGATATCATAATTTTTACAACGGGTTTCGTTCTTATCAACACCAGGTAAAAGTGATATTAATCGATATTTAACTATACTTGGCGCCATGACCGGTACCCATGCTAAAGAGAAGAAAACGCATGTTATCGATCTTATTTCTTTTTTTAAATTAAAGCCATTTGGGAGATTTCGCCGTAATAAACAAACAACTATTCATTTCCCGACGCAGTTAATCACTTGAAATTTCGTCGCATTTACACCGACACGTTCAAGCATGCTTCGCTGCATCAATGTTCTCAAAGTGCCCGCCTAAGAACAACAGGAAAAGACCATCCAAACGAATGTGCTTGACGTCAAAACCAGTCGCAACCAATGAAAATGCGCGCTATTCCAGTTTTTATGATGACGTCGCCACTGACGCAAATATGACGCAGTTCAGGAAAAAGCAAAATCGTGCTTGAAAACCGAAAAGCCGCTATCGGGGCATCCGATTATCGCCACGTGTCTCTCCACTGGCACATCGTCATCGAAGGAACGCATCGTTTATGGAAGAAATGACCGTGAATCCGGATAAATCTGATGTCAGCCTCTTAAAAGTCATGCGTTTATCTGTACAAACGCTCGATAGATGACGCCACTTAACCGTTGACGAAGTGTTTTGTCTTTTTTTTTTTATTTAACTGCGGCCGCACGGTAAACAGCTGGGTTGCCGCACGGAGAGACCGTGCCGTGAGGATAGGTGGTGGCGACGAATTTACCGAGTTTTTAAATTTTTTTATAAAATACATCTCCGATTTGACCCCAATGTATACTGTCTCCAAAGCACCTCACCACGTCTTCTCCAAGTCACGAATAATAGGTAAGTCCTTCGATCCAAGTGTTTGGTAGGATTAAAAAGAAAACTTGCGGAAGCGTCGCACTGGAAAAATCGAGAGTTGCCCCTCACGTGCGGGCGTACGCACGGGTGACCGGAGCGATAAAAAAAATAAAGCGGTATCCGTGACCCCACGTGGAATCGCCCTCGGTGGGGTCGTTCACACAGGCCGCCCGTGTTTAATCCGCGGATCAGTACGCCAGATCCGCGGGATAATCCCTCTGCCCTCTTCGTTTTGTTCGTTGCTAACATGTGCCGTGTGTTTTTTTTTTTTTTTCTCACTCCCAGGGGCTCCGCCGAAATTGGCCAATACAGAAACGGCCGCCAACCACCGTAAAGCGACCACAACGAACGGATTTCACCATAACGGCGATGCCCAAGAAATCAGGTATGTCTTTTCCAAAGTTCTCGGCTGTTTAAATCGCTCCCGTGTGACCGCGATAGTCGCGCCGATCTCTCCGAAGTTCGCGGACTTCTTGGCGACCTGTTCGTGGGGGAAATCGGTTCGCGAAGTTTCGATCCGGTGTTGTGATCGATTGACTCCCGTTTCCGACGCGATTGTGCGTGGAAGTTGCATGTTGCGGTCAAAATGAAGCACAGTTGTGTATTCGCAAGTGTGTCCAATCGTAAGGCAAGCGCATTTCGGTACGAAGCTCGACCTTGCGAGAGCGGGCTAGATCTGACGAATCGTGTGAGACGTTTCCCTTCGATAGCGATCTAAACGGATTTCCCTCCTGCAAGTCGTCAAAAAAGACGGGACCACCGATGCATTCTTATCGCATAAAAAGTACATGCCCGATCGTTCAGCGAAGTCTTTGCGCATCGCGAACACGGTCAAAGACGTCGACGAATGGCTGCTCTCTTGCTCACGGCTCGTCGGATAGCCGGGCGCTCCGAATTTACGGCGCTTGTATCAAACGGTGGAGCGCATGGCACGCGGGTTCAAGCATGCCGCAGTCCCGTTGGTAACGTACTTTAGGATGGCGGGGCTTTTTTAGGCGGCCGCCGTGCAACGTGTTCTCGCAGGGCAGGAATTGGAACGGCGCCAGTCCCGTTTTCACTGCGTGGTCTTTTAACCCGTTCGCGGCGACGAATACCTGCTCTCCGGAATAAAAGAATGGTGTGCCGACAGTTTGCAGCGTCGCGTACCAATAAGGACACGTTGCCACTGCCTGGAATAAAAAAAAAGTAAAGAAAAGTAAGAATGGTGTGCAGACAGTTTTCAATGTCCTGTACGAACTGGGACACGTCGGTTGTAGATCGGTACACATTAAGCTCGTATAGAGAAAAATTTCGTGTAAAAATTGAAACTTCCATGATTGGTAGGACCTGTTTGAAGATGTAACATTCGGGATTGGTATGATCTGCTTGAACATGTAACATTCAGCATTCAGGTTCTGGATAGGTATGACCTGCTTGAAGATGTAAGGTTCTGGATAGGTATGACCTGCATGAAGATGTAATGTTGTGGATAGGTATGACCTGTATGAAACTGTAACAGTCAGAATTGATGTGACCTGCTTGAATATGTAACATTCAGAATTGATGTGACCTGTTTGAAGATGTAACATTCAGGATTGGCGTGACCTGTTTGAAGATGTAACATTCAGGATTGGTATGACCTGCTTGAAGATGTAATGTACAGGATAGGTATGACCTGTATGAAGATGTAATGTACAGGATAGGTATGACCTGTTTAAAGATGTAACATTCTGAATTGGTATGACCTGTTTGAAAATGTAGCATTCAAGATTGGTATGACCTGTTTGAAGGTGTAACATTCATGATAGGTATGACCTGCTTGCAACCAAAGCAGTATATCTAACTCTCTGTAATAACCATGATATGACCTTGATAATCATAAATAGAAAGAGAAGAAAAACGTACTAAATTATAGGCTGTGCTGAGCTAAAGACTGACCTTCACCAACATCGGGAAAAGCAGCAAGGTACAACTCGTCCCACGAAAGGTGACGGGTTCCAGTGGCATTGAACGATGCCCCAAGTGTAGGTGTAGGTATAGATAATGGAAGGTCATATGCAGCTTAAGGACAACATGTTATAATCACTTGATATGAACAACTGCACAGGTTCTAATGCCACTGAAATTCCTGGACATGTAACTTCAAACAAAGCTTTGAACGTCACTTCCTGCTAGGAGTTGTAAAAAAAAAAGTGAGCTGCCAATGCCTGCCATCTACAGCTATGCAATGGTATTAACTTGTACTAAGCTGTCACACACCGTACATTATCTTGCCTAAATAGTCGTAAAGGAGGCCGAGGAACCCGCAAGGGCTTTCCTAGCCTAAAAGCTTCTCTTCAATACCAAATTTGCATGAAAAACCGTAAGCAATGTCTTTGGAATCGCAGACCAGTTATAACTCCTCTATATATCAATTTCATGCACCCTTTTAAACAAAGAATCTTTTCTAAACTTCTCTTAAGCATAAACATTTACTGGTAAAATGTCATCTTTAGCAGCCTATTTTATCTTGACTGGCAGTTGCAGGACTGACTACTCCCCAAATATTCTCCAATGTACCTATTTTGTATGAGGAGATTCCATTTTACATCTTTGAACTCCATTTCATTGTTCATCTAACTTGCGACCATTCTTGACTGCATTTTCAGTCCCTTGGCTATCATTCTATTTATCTAGCTAATCACCAGTTGTTCTTAGGAGTGTGATTTGTTCAGTTGTTGGTTGTTCATGCCTAAATATTGACAGTGCAGAAAAAAATGTGGACAGAAGAGAAGACACGACTGACAAAGCATGGTCTATCACATCTTCTATCTTTCACCAAATATTTGTGGCGCAAATAAGACAAGGAAGCAGTATCCTGTCCTTGGTTTTTCGTCATTGTCTTCATTGTGCCACACATACTTTGTTAAGCTATGCGCCAACTTGTTCAACATCACACTCTGCTTTTTTTTCTGTCCACCTTTTAAACAGTGCCGTAAATATATTGTAACCGATTATCTGTTATACACATTTTGTGGCCAGTTCAGGTCTAACTGGCTCGGTCTAAATTATAACAATATTAATAATCAAAACCTTTCTTACTCTATGCTCGTGTTAGAAATGTCGACGCTTGCCCACTGTTTGTTGTAGGGGACCACGACCAGTTTTCTATCAGACAAACAGCCGGCGGCTTCACTCGCCGTCGTCTCATCGGCAACAGGAGCCCGTAACGCCGCAGCACGAGGAGCTAGCCCAGTACCTTGGTGATTGTGAGTGACCTTATTCTCACTTCCATCTGCAGCGTGACTTATGTTATAGTGTACTGCATTGCGTCGTTCAAAAGTTGCGCGCGGCGCTGCCAAAGTGATGCAGAGGTTGAATTACCGCTTCCCACTTGAAAGACCTGGGCTTGAGTTGTAGCTGTTTATAGTGTTGTTACACTTTTACTGTAATTCCTTTTCTTGATCTTATTGTTTTTTATTACCTGCAGTGTCTATGTAGTGTAATACACAACAATAACATGAAATGTAAAGTACAATACAAGGAATTTGGCAGTGAGCGTAATAATTTGCAGTGCCATTGCGAAAAAGACATTAAACAAAAAAAAAGGTATGCCTCCGAGTGTTCGACAAATAAGAGATTCTGCTTGCGTGTGTTTTTTATGCTTCTCTCGATTCTCAGCCGCTGGCTCACCGCAAAAGAAAAACTTGTAGTCGACATTTGATCAGCAGGAAACAGTGAAGGCTTGAATACTAAGAAAACGGAGTGTCGTGTTTAGCAATGGAATGCTTTTTCCGACAGTGTAATAGAACACCATTGGCTTGTGTGCTTATTGCACATTTTATGTTCATGTTGAATCCTCTGTGGTGGCGCTGCAAATGTTTACGCTCGGTGTCAAGTGTCTCGTATTTTACTTCACATGTTGCATTACTTTTTGTGAGTATGCGATGCACCTCAGGCTAGCTTAAATAAATAAAAAGAAATCCAGTACAACTGTAACAGTAAAAGTATAGTAAAAATAAAGACTCGCCATCTGCAGCCGCAACTTTAACCAGGGTCTTCTAAGTGAGAAGCAGGCATTGCGCCTCTGCACCACTTTGGGGGAGCCGTGTGCAACTCCTAAGGCTACTGATTTCAGCGCCATGAGCGGCTTTGCACTCTTTTTGCGTCCTTTTCCGTGCATTGGTGATGCGACTGTTTCGAGCACTCTCCTTGTTCTAGTACACTGTACTTCAGTTGACCATTTTATTATTATTCTGGTGTCACACGGTGCACTGTTGACTGTGGTCATGTCCAATCGGGACTTTTCTCTACTGTGATCGGCTTCCGTTTTATTTATTAAATGTATGTAAGCCTGCAGCGTGCGTAAAGGAGCCAATCGCGATTGCCAAATCGGGCCCCGCTGCGATCAGAAGCGTCCTTGTGACAACGGTAGCCGATGACATTCAGAATGTGTGTTCTAATAGGAACTTCGGGGAAAGATGGGAGCTTGAAGAAACGAAAAATCCTCAAATAGGGAATTTCACTTAAGTCAACGTTCTGACAAGTAATCTTTTTCTTCAAGGCAATGACTTGGCAGCAAGAGCCTGTAACACTGCAACACAAAGAGTTTGCCTTGTTCTTCAATGATATTGAGTGACCTTATTTGCGCATAAATTGCCGCATTAGTTCAGTTTATCACCTCATTTTTATACTGCCGCTTTGAATATGAGTTGTCGAAACGTTGTCACCGTAACCCTGTGTTCAAAGATTTTTCGTCGATATGAACATGAGTCTTAATAAATGCATGTGACATAACTGATATTCCGACTGAAGGTAACCATGTGGTCTTGTCACGTGGTCACCTTCAACTCTGATCGGGCTGGATCTGTACAGAACTACTTCCAATTGAAATCAAGCTTGATCCACGCGGTGCCACTTTCGATTGCAGTCGGGACATTCATGATGCGTGCATCGCAGGCCTCAACCATAATCTCGCTAGCATGGGACCTTCATATAAATGCTGAAAACACAATAAGTACAGCACCGAGGGAACAGGAAAGTACCTTGGCTACCAAACCATCTCTGCAACTTGGTCCTGCGACTGTCCCATGACCACCCGATTAGCGGCTACTCCGGCTTTTTTAAGACCCTCAAACGCATTTTTTAGGTAAATGAATGTGTGTGGACGAAATTCTCAAAAAATGCTTTTTACAAGCAAAAATACTGTGTAAAAATTTAAATACTATACAAAACCACATATATGTACTTTTCAAACAGCATTTCTAACCAGGCAATATTTGTGACGAACTTTTGTCTCACTTTATATTTTCTGTTAAAAGGTAAAGGTAATACAGGACATAAGGGAGATGCAAAGCTACGAGGCATCTTGAATTAGAAACCTACACTAACGAAGCAAAAGAGTAGTGCGTCATGAAAAAGACTTAAAAATTCATAATACAGTAAACTCTCAGTAAATGGAACCTGAAGGGACCGGGAAATTATGTTCCATTTGACAGGTGTCCAGTTGACTGAGAGGTGAACATAGGTGCAGAATGCAAGCCTGAGACCAAGCACTGCAAAGGCAATAGTTCCGTTTAAGCAGTAGGTCCATTTAACAGATTTTCGTTTACTGAGAGTCTACTGTACTACACTAGACAGTTACAAAATGCATGAAAAATATACAGAAACTCACAAAAAAAAGAACACAAATCTGATATGTCTAATAAAGCTGTTAATCAAATGGGACAAAAAAAAAGTCTGCGTGAAATCAAACAAAGTAAAACTTCCGTGAAATGGGGCAGAGCTGATAAGTTGTGCTTCACAGCTTATCAGTGGTATTCGGTAAGTGTCATGGGCCTCTTCATTTCATGTGGAGTGCTCGAGTAAAACAAGAACTTTCTTAGTATCGTTGCTTTGTTGTGTAATTCAAGAGAGGCATTCTATATCAGGCCCAATCGGGGCCACAAATGACTTTAACATTATTTTTAGTTGAATAGACCCATCTCTGCAGGGCTTTGGACATGCAGAGTAGGCAACCACTACTGTGGTAGATTCAGTCATTATAAAGCGAAGAAACAGGTACATCCAGTGAAAATGCCAGTACCTAGAACTTTAATTATCACTTGGTATGACTGATGCCTAGTTTGTTCGGGCAAGGCGACGATAAGAATCATGAACTGGTTCACAGACTGAGAGAGGGGGAGAGCACGAACGCTGCAAAGTCAACAAGTGTTAATTGTAAGGAGGGTTCATATGTTTGGGCCTTTACCTACTCACAAAGGAACACTGTAATGATAAGCTGTTTATGGATAAGTACAAAGAAAGGACTCTTCACTCTCGCACTAAACCATTGATATGTCCCTTAAACACTTCCGTGTATTTTATCTGGACTCAAAAGGCTTCGACACTTATGTAAAGTGCCACCAAGAGTCGTGACAAAATGGCAAGAGAGCTTTTAGAAGCATTTTGTTGCAAGTAGGAGAGAGATGAGCGTGTCAGCGACACATGTATTGCGTGACGGTTGCGGTGCGTCCCTTGACAGGCAGGTACAGACGGAAAATGATATATGAACGCCCTTCATTAAATAAGGCTTGACCACAAAATGCTCTCTTAATGCACACGTTCCGCATTGCGCTCCGTTTTGCTAGCGGATACAATCTGTGACTGACTGTGACATCCTTTTTTTTTTCTTTTTTATTTCTTCAGCGTGGAACATGGTTCGTCGAGAGTACGAGCATGCAACAACACAGCAGGCACAAAACTCCTGTAAGCACCTGGCACTCTGTTCCTACATTTCGTGACACAAGAGCAGCTGCTGCTACGGTTTAGCAGCTGTTAGCGCCTCGTGTGCTGTCGGGGTTTTCCCTAATGCACGTGCTCGTCTCTTTTTGCAGCTCCACAGGTCGTCTACAAGAAAGTGCAGCCGTCTCGAACACCTGGTAAGACCCGCACATTCCTTTATTTCTTTTTCGGCTGGTTAGTCTCCAAGGCCGCTGCTTCTCACGTGATGTTCACAGCGTCTGTGCTTTCATTGTAGGATCTAGGTCAGCCAGGTTTTGAGAAGGTCAGGTTAATGTGCTCTGAAAAACCGCAGTCTATCATCTCCTGTTCACACCTTGTCTGTTTGTGTGCTGTCCCGTTTGCGTTTATGCACGACTGCTTGCCGAGGCACAGGTTTGCCAATTAATAGCTTTGGGGCAATGAAATATCCTCCATATTGCTTGTCTGGATACACTATTTAATTAAATATCTTATAAGTAACATTACATCAGAAACTGTAAACCTCATGTAGACAGGTGTTAGCCTGAAATATTGTTTCAGATCTTTGACATTTCATCTTCAAATGCCTTTCGTAAATCCATAGCTTGCACACACAGAGGCAGCCATTACTATCTGTGCAACTGCATGTCTGTGCAATGTCACAATTACGTGCAGTGTCACATCTGCATATCAACACAGTGTCACAACTGTTCATACCATGTCACAGATATCTCTACAGTGTCTTACTAGAATCTGTATACTTTACCTGATGTCATTGAAGGAGAATGAAAGTATGACCCTTAAAAATGTTGTCTATGCTGCCCTGTTTTGAGCCTAAAAACTTTTAAGCTGCTTCTCAACCAAGGCTGGTAAGAAAAGGGCACTTCGTTCACGTGCTTCGTGCCATCCGCATGATGGATTGGCGTATTGTGGCGTGCATCATTGTCCATTCATCATAGTTTGTCTCTGACGTAGCATTCCCAACAACTGACTAGCGTGTTTGACGTAAGTGGAGGTGCTGTTGTGCAAAGGTTCTTTTATGTAAAGAGCACTCCTTGTTTGCCAGCAGCTGTGAGAGTGTCCTGGCTCATGTCATTCCTGAAAGTAATTGCTTTGATGCGCTCCGAAAAAGAATTGCACGATTTAAAATGTGTATGGGTTATGCAACTATGATTTTCATCTGTCAGAGTGTAGCCAACCAAATAAATGTCTCACATTTGGAGGTGACATGAACCATTCCTCAGGTGCGGTGGGTAAACATGTACTAGGGATTGCAGACACTGCTACGAACAGCTCAGCCAAATCATTGTCATACGCGGCAAGGATTGTTTAGAAACGAATGATGAAGTCAGCACTGCTAAGTTCAAAAGAGTGCTAACGGGAATGACACAAACAGGCACATCAATGTCGTGCCTGTGTGCCGTCTTTCGAGCTTTGCAGAGCTGGCTTGTAATCCGTTATGGTCCAACTTGTGTTACAACAGATAGCTTGTGTTTAAACACAAGCTATTTACAAATGCAATGTGAATTACCGTATTTACTCGATTCTACCGGGCCCTCGATTGTAACGCGCACCCGATTTCCACGACGAAAAAAAAAAAAAACTTAAGACTTTAGTAAGCTCAGTCTTTAGTAAGACTAAAGAGAAACAATGAGTTGTTTTAGACTCATAAACTGCACTCTGAGAACTCGAAACGTGATAAGTTTTACTGTCGCAAGTTCATTATTAGCGGATAAAATAAGTGTTGAAGTATCATTTTTAAATATCGTGCCGTAATCTTGGCACCAGCAGATTACGATGTACTTCAATTTTATCGACTAGAAAAATACGTATTACCCAGTAGACACCTTCAAAAAATGATGACGTCGCAGTGATGACGCGGCACTCACAATACAGCGTCTCTGCCCGCAGTTTCTTTTCGCGTGTTTTCTCATTTACTAACCCCCGTATTCACAAACGCTCCTCGCCTCGACTTTCACCCTTGGCTTGACAAAGTTGAGCTTCGCGCCACAGCTCGGCTCAAGAATCGCAGCAGATGATCGCTGATATGCAGTGACTTGCCGTGCCTAGAGACGGCGCTCGCATCGTCTTTCTCAAGTGAAGGTGAAGCGTTGTGTGAAGGGACGTTCTAGAATACGGCAGCAAGTGTTGTGTCGAGATCGTGGCGCTGTTATCGGGATTGTGAAATTGTACTTTACTAATACGCGACAAAAGCGTTTTTGCTCTTTAGTGCTCCTATGAGCCTACTTACGTCCCTTATTATAAACCGAATGACGGACGTCCTTACTCTTTGGTCTTGCAGACTTCGAGCCATGCAACTTTGAGAGGATCTGGGCGGAGCACCACTATTGGAGCATAGTGCAGTCCGCCTGATTTGGCACGCCACCACCACCCGCCGCTGTCTGCTGTTGCTGTATACTGCCGCCCGCGGCGCCACCTTCCCGATATATTTTTTTTTTTCGTTTCTTTCGGGGACGCACCACGTGACCGGTGACCTCGCGCCGCCGTGCAGCTACAGCCGCATCACGCCACACGTGCTTTTTTTGCAAGTCATGGTCGTACACCATTCTTGCGCCAACGTTCGTGGCAGCTCTGTAATATACATTAGGTATAAATAAATTGTTACAGCGGAATTTCTAGGAACTACGCCTGACGGTGTGTCTCATTGGTTTTGATTTTTTTTTCTTTTAGCAGAAGTGGGTGCTTAAGCTGACCCTCGCTATGCTTAGTAGTGTTCGCGAAAATTTGGTACGTATTCGCCTCAGAAAGCGGGTCTGTGCCGAGCAGATCCTAGCCTGACCTGACCAACACTGCCGCGGGACAGAGGTCGTGCATGTATTGGATCTTAAGCCTTTTCATATGCGTTCCACAGTGTAATTCGCAGCCAGCCTGGTCACTTTTAGTGTAAGCATTTATTAGGTTAGGTTAGTGTAGGTTGGTAGGTGTTGTGTCCTAGCATA
Organism: Rhipicephalus microplus; assembly: GCF_043290135.1. Lineage (NCBI taxonomy): Eukaryota > Metazoa > Arthropoda > Arachnida > Ixodida > Ixodidae > Rhipicephalus > Rhipicephalus microplus. The sequence continues at coordinate 19,618,952 of NC_134706.1, forward strand.
GCATAGTCGTACGTATAGTACAGCATGGGAGGGAAGCGAATAGAGGGTGAGGAGGACGGGATAGAGTATAATCATAGTATTGACATGATGTGTAGTATAGTAAGAAGTAGGAAAAGAGATGTGCTCCATGTAATATCCGCCTCAAATGAAACCCGAACAGCGGCAAGCCTTCGCGATGGTATAGTGCGCGCCGTTCATTTGTCACCATTGGCAGGCGCGCGCACCCTGTTGGACACTTCTGCACACAGTACAAGCGTGCCTGTCCATAGTTATAAGTGGACGGCGCGCTCTATACCACCGCGAAAGCTTGCCGCTGCTCGGGTTTCATTTGACGCGTATAGTACAGGATATCAAGAGGGTGGGAACGGGACGTGAGAAGGATGGGAGAGGGCAAATCATAGCATAACTACGAACCAACGCCTCCTCTAGAAATATGCCCGAGGAATGGCTCGCGCTCCCAGCGGAGTTGGCCTGCCTTCAGTTTTAAACAAGCTCCGCGCGGTGGCGCTCGCGACCGACACTATTACCACGGTGACGGGCAGTACCAGCTAAGCGTTTTAGATGCGGAGCATCTAATACTCGAGGCTTGTAGTGCGGCGCCGTCCGCAAGCTTCCTCCTCCTTCTTCCACCATCTGTGCATCCCTTCCTCCTCTACACACCGCGCGCGCTTCACTCCTCCACCATCTGTGCACCCTTCCTCCTCTACACACCGCGTGCGCTTCTCCTCTTCACGAACATTCGCTAGCTGTATAATGTAGCGCGCATGCGCCGTCACGCTTCGAGAACATCGGCAGCTGACGCGCGCGCATGCGCCGTCGCGCTTCAAGAACATCGGCAGCTGACGCGCGCGCATGCGCCGTTGCGCTTCTCCCCCTTCTCGAACATTCGACAGCTGACAGTGCATGCGCCGTCGCGCTGTATATATACTCAAAGTCGGCGCTCGCTCGCTCAGTTTCCGCTCGTCGGCTGCTTTGTACGGCGCGTCGACGTCCAAGGTCGCGGTGAAATGAATTCCAACGAATCCACAAACACAATGATCGACGTCCCTTCGACCAGCGCCGCCCTTTCGCATACGTGTGTACGTGTTCACTCATTTAACACCCCATTTCACAACCACGTTAACCAATTTAGCCATCGACCCAAGTAAGTCGCACTTTAACACCCCGTTAACCAATTACATGCTCCGCATCCTTCTCAGTATTCCCCCGAGGGAAGCTGCGGGCAATTTTTTTCATCTGCGGCCCATAGGCGCGCGTCAGTCGAGAGTTGTTCGAGACCTGCGATTGTGCACCACTGTTTCGGAGGCTGTGCAAAGTGTTGCGTTGTTGCACCGTCCGCCACAGGTGACGCTAGTGACCGAGAACAATTTCAAAATGAAGAAGGAAAAGGATGTGGCAGCTGTTTTTTTTTTTTTTTCTCCTCATGCGGCAGGCGTCTCCCTAGAGGAGGCGTTGCACGAACTATCAGCGTAAGTGCAACAGGAACAGCGGCAATTAAATTTTAAGCTTTCGCGGTGGTATAGTGTCCAGTTATCACCGTTGACAGGCGCACGCATCCTGTTTGGCAGCTGTGCGCACATATGCGTGCCCGTCCATGATGATAAGCTGTTTATTTGACAGCATGAATGCTTTTTTTTCCCGTTAGTAGTACGGAAACTGTTCTCAAGCGTGATTGTCCACTATAGTCGATGGCCGTGACTGCTAAATCTTTTGCGCGTTAGCTTGTCGTTGCATCTTGCTAAAACCTTGACGTCGTGCAGGTTGACATTGCGCAGTGACAGTGGTGACTGTGGAAGGTGATATGTCATCGCAGGGGCAATTCTTTCCAACGACGCCGCATGCTCTTTTGTGCCGTCATTCAGGCAACTATCTGCCAGTTTGTTATCTGTATCTTTGGCCGCGAGATAATGGAACAATCAACACACGGTCAAACCGAAAGACCATTGATGATTTTGGCAAGAAGCAATCACAAGCTAACGCGCGTAATTTCAGAAGTCGTGGCCGTCGACGAAGGTGGACTGTGAAGCATCACTACGCAACTAACGGAAAAAAAAAAAAACATTGAGGCACCTTCTCTAGTGCCAAACTCAAAGGAGGTGCGGGGCTGGGCACCCTTCTTTTTTTCTCTTCGGCTTTCGCTTTCTTTCCCCTCTTTCTTTCATAGCGTTGTATCTTTCATTTTTTCTGTCTTTTCTGTGTTTATTTCTATTTTATAATTATTTTCTTCATATTTTCTTTTTCTTTCTATTTCTATTTCTGGCTTGCTTCCTCTATTTTTTTAATTTTTACACGTGCGCAAATAAACAATCTAGGAATCGGCGCGCGATGCCACTCGATATCAACTGCTGTAAGTATGCCAATAAACGTTCAGCTGCTCGTTCAGTGGTGTGTCATCTGTATCTATCTATCTATCTATCTATCTATCTATCTATCTATCTATCTATCTATCTATCTGTCTGTCTGTCTGTCTGTCTGTCTGTCTGTCTGTCTGTCTGTCTGTCTGTCTGTCTGTCTGTCTGTCTGTCTGTCTGTCTGTCTGTCTGTCTGTCTGTCTGTCTGTCTGTCCAATTATAGCTAGCTAGATACGGCCTCGCGACGTGTAACCAACGAGCTCAAGCAAGCACGGTTCTCGGTTACCACGAGGTTCGTCCGAGCGAAGTTTCACTGCAAATCTACTGAGTGTACTGTGAAGATATAACATGAGAGGTTGCTCAGGAAAGAAAAAAACAAACACAACCGAGATTACGAGTTTCGCATGTCCACTTGTTCGGTTGAGTGCGCCGCTATCATTCTCCGTTTATCGGTCTTCATGTGGCGCTATCGGTCGCAGCCTAACATAGGTGAGTGCAGACGTCCCACTGCGGTCACACATCGAAGTTAAATTGACCTGAGAGGTGGTTTGCCGAATAAACTCAAAGCGCGGTAAAAAAAAAACGAAGAAAAGCGTGCCTATGTGTGGACGTTATATGCAGGGTATACACAGTGAACTCTTGCTTAAGTGAACTTCGAGGAACCCAAGAAAATAAGTTAACTTAAATGAATATTCACTATAGAATGCGGAAAAAGCATTAGGCACAGCTGACCTCAAATCGAAGGTGTAAAATATTTCATTTTGTGCGTGTAGTTAAATAGTGTGCGCGTATGCAAGCAAACTTGAAAATGTTCGGAGGTTTCAACCTTCAATTTGGGCACCTCAACCACCTGGTTGAGGCGCCCACCTCAAGATAAGCTGGGTTCTGCAACACCGACACGACAAATATCCCTCGCGCGCCGTTTTACCTGATTTGATTGATTGATGCGTGGGGTTTAACGTCCCAAAACCACCATACGATTATGAGAGACGCCGTAGTGGAGGGCTCCGGAAATTGAGACCACCTGTGGGGTTCTTCAACGTGCACCCAAATCTGAGCACACGGGCCTACAACATTTCCGCCTCCATCGAAAATGCAGCCGCCGCCGCAGCCGGGGTTCGATTCCGCGACGTGCAGGTCAGCAGCCGAGTACCATAGACCGCCGCGGCGGGGCGCCGTTTTACCTGAACAAGGAGATGGCCAAACAAGGAAACAGCAGGTGCCCAAACCAAAAAGAACTATCGGTTAAGAAGAAAGTGAAGGAAACGGAGACTGATATGTGGAGAATGGGCATGACTAAGAAGTCCGCACTAGAGATCTATCGAACTTTTAAGCAGGAAATTGCCAAGGAAAGGATCTATGATAATACTCGGGGCAGTTCTCTACTGTTTGAGGCCAGGACGGGAGTATTGCGAACCAAGACATATCGGGCCAAATACGAAGGGGTAGACACAGTATGCAGTGCGTGTGGAGAGGAAGAAGAAACTGCCGAACACTCGATAATGTTCTGTAAAGGGCTTCACCCTATAGTTCAGGATGATGGCGCAGAGTCTTTCATAGCACTGGGGTTTAGGGACCGGGAGGGCAAAATAAGCTTTAAGCGGGTAGACTTAACTAGAAGGAGGTTATCTGATTGGTGGCTAAAGTCAAGGCACGAGTGAAAATTAAACTCTTCACTGCAAAGTACGAATCCTCAAACTCACTTTTTAAGGAAAAAAAATAAATATAGTTTTTGGTTCATTAGGTATTAAGGCTTGGTGGCGCTAGCCACCGCCCGATCTAAAGGGTACAGCCATATCCATCCATCCATCCATTCAGGAGATCAAAACACGAATTGTCGGAACGTCCTGCCTCCGCGCGAAACCCATACACGCCCGCCCCGTTTGTAATCGCCGTATATACAGTACATCACGTGACACATCTCGGCGGCCGGAGCAGATGATGGTGATACGTAAGCGCATTGGAACGTCCTTCCTCCGCGCGAAACCCATACACGCCCGCCCCGTTTGTAATCGCCGTATATACAGTACATCACGTGACACATCTCGGCGGCCGGAGCAGATGATGGTGATACATAAGCGCATTGCCTCAACCGCGACTCCGCTGGCTTGCGCCCACAGCGACACATCATACACGCCGCTCGCGTGCCTGACGTCTTGGGCAAGGTGCGATGCAACACACAAAAGGAGTTCGGGTCGCCGACGTATACGTATACGCACGTGTCATAGCGTACACGGCACACATACGTCATTGCGCAAAGGGGATCGTCCGTGGTACACACACGAGCCACTCGTTTTCCTGGCCCTTACCCGAAGAGCACGGTGCTGGCGAGGGCAACTCGATACCGGGTATACTCGTGTAGTGGCCGCGTGTTTTCGACAACCTGAATTTTTCCTTTGTTACCTGGAGTTTCACGTACCTAAAACACGATAATATTGTAAGATACGTCGCAGCGCCTGGAGCAGAAACCTGGAGACTTACAGAGAGAGTTCAGCTTAAATTGAGGACAACGCAGGCGCAGCGAGCAATGGAAAGAAAAATGGTAGGTGTATCCTTAAGAGACAAGAAAAGAGCAGAGAGCATTAGGGGACAAAGGGGGGTTAAAGATATCATAGTTGAAATCAAGAAGAAGAAATGGACATGGGCCGGGCATGTAGCGCGTAGACGGGATAGCCACTGGTCATTAAGGGTAACTAACTGCATTCCCAGAGAAGGCAAGCGGGTTAGGGGGAGACAGAAGGTTAGGTGGACAGATGAGATTAAGAAGTTTGCGGGCGTAAATTGGCAGCAGCAAGCACATGACCGAGTTGACTGGCGGAACACGAAAAAGGCCTTTGTCCTGCAGTGGACGTACTCAGGCTGATGATGATGATGATGATGATGACTTCGCAGTGAAGGGCTGTGAAAATTTTGACCACCTGGAGTTCTTCGACGCGGTGACATAGCGTAATACCGAACAAGCCTTCATCATTCCTGCTACAACTAGAAGCGGCCGCAGGGCCGAGGTCGGACCCGCGACCTCCGGTTCAGCAGCCGAGCATCGCATAACCGCAGCTCCAACGAGGTGGGCATATCTTTAACTTCGGAGCTGTTTAAGGGGACCATATGACACCCAACGTTACACCATATTCTGTACTACAGGGGCCTACGCAGGAGGAGGAATAAACTTTACTATAAGAAACCAGCAGGTTTAGGTGGCCGGGCCTCCCATGCGGGGTCGTCAAGGGCTTGCCTCGACGCCACCCCACGGGCGTGCTGGGTCGCCCAGGTTTGGTAGTTTTTTTTTTTCGGGGGTGAGAAGTTAGTGGGTGGCACCACTTTGACTTGAAGTGGGGGCCCCATGTGTACGTGTGGTCGAATGTTGTTTCGTGCTTTTTATATTATGGCTAAAAAATTCTGAAGGGGGGGGGGGGAATGGACCCGGTGTACTACCCTCCGGCTACGCCACTGCTGTGCTATATGCGAGTTTCTTTTTGCGTTCGCAAGCAAGGTAGCAAAATTTTAGCGCATTTTGACAGCCTGTGGTTCTTTAAAGTATCTAAGCACACAGGCCTCAATCCTTTTCGCCGCCATATATATATATATATATATATATATATATATATATATATATATATATACCCACTTTTCTTTCTTCACAATAACATTACAATTCGGTCTAATAGCTTCCCCTATACTATACTTGGCATATTTGTTTGTTAGATCTCATTATTATATTGTGCCAAAATACGAAAAAACGAGCCCTTAAGTATACACTTATTTCCCTGATTCATCACGAGGGCCTCGTACTAACAGACTTGGTGCCTTTAGGTTGTATACGAGGGACTATTGGTCAGCTGCCAGCTGGCAATAAATTCACTTGCTACGTGACGCCACACAGGCTCATAAAGAGTGTGCCACACTCGCTGCCATGGCTACTGGTGGCGCTGACTGACACTCCCACGTTTAAATTCACATATATGCCCAATAAAGTGGCTGGGAGGATAGCCGCCGTGGTAGCTCAGTGGCAGAGCATCGAACGCGTTATTCGAAGGTCGCAGGTTCGGTTCCTGCCCACGGCAAGTTATCTTGTTGCCCACTTTCCTTTTTTCATCATTAAAGTACGATTCGGTCTAATAACTTAACTTCCGCTTCACTTTCCTTGGTATAAGTGTCTGTTAGATCTCAGTAATATTGTGTCAAAACACGCGAAAACGAGCCCTTAAATATACACCACTTTTTCCCTTATATATATATATATATATATATATATATATATATATATATATATATATATATATATATATATATATATATATATATATATATATTACCTTGTGGTCTGAGATGCTCAAAGCCTATAACTTACTTGTTTTTGCTTGTTGCTTGCTTGCTTGTTAAAAACAAGCATAACTATGCTTGTTTTTATCCTATCCTTTATATATTGCCTCGGTCTTGCAATAAAGCTTCATTTGATAGTCAGCGTTTGTCTGTCCTTTTCTCTCCGTCCACGTTTCCGTCCGTTTTTTTTTTCTGCGCAGCAACATTATGTAACATAACTAGTTTCAGAAAACTTCATTGAACGAAGGCGGCAAGAACACACGAAAATACCTCGTGTTTTGTGACGTTACAGTGACCAACCACGTGCCGAAATTTCAGCGCGAAATTCGAACGCAAGACGTTGACCTTCTTAGTTTTTTTTTTCTTGTAACAGTTAACTCGTGAAGGCGAAATTAACGACCCATAGCTGTGAAAGAATCATTTGTCGGAACAAACTGACTTAACGTTTCACTTTAGTGCCCTTTTAAAAGTGCAAACTAATAAACGGGTAATTTTAAATATATTTTTGGAGGGGTCATTCATTAACAAGGCTTCGTAGGGGCTTTTACATGGGTGATGTCATTACACGAGCATGTGTACGGTATGTACAGTTTTTTTTCCCTTTTCCCTCGTTGACCTGTCCTCTTCCTCAATGGGGGCCACGATATCGTAGTGGTATGGGCGAAACGTCGTTGTAGAGCGATCGCCCGCTTAGATAAGTATTTCGGGGACGACCCGTGGTATACAGGTATCGCAACGGCGAACGTCGAAGTGATTCTGCGCGCGACTGTTCGGCCCTTGTTGTTCGGCTCCTGCTTTCCAGTGCGCCGCACTTGCACAATTGCACGGGCAAACGAAACGGTGGCGTTGAATTTCTTACGCGGGAGCTCGGCGCGATTCGTCGGTGGCGAGGGTTTTTCCGCCATTGCACTTTCTGTCGTCTGTTTTTTTGTGCTGGTTTCATTCCATAAGGCACGTGCATAGTGTACGTGTGCGCAGCTTGGCCAGCCTAACTCGTTCGCGGTCTGCGAGTAGTCGATGAAATCAAACAGAAAGGGAAGGGATATTAAGGGGGAGGGGAGAGAAGAAGAAATCTATTCTCCCGCGAAGATAGCAGACAAGAAAACAGATCCCCGAAGTGAATGCTGAGCTAATGATGAGGCGAAGCAGCGGACACCGGGCCGTAAATCGTTGCTCTTTTGTATTGTTCTGGTTAACAGCCTTGTCTTTTGTTCGTTACAGCCTTTTGTTCTGGCTTTGATTGATGGCCGGTTAAATTGTTCCAGTGGCAACCCCCGTGTTCCACGGGCAACGGATCTCTTTAAGCTTTCGTGTTCTTCTGTGCTCTTTTTGGAATTGCATGAAGGGATTGTCACTTTTATTCATCAGTCCGCCACGGTGTAACAGTGTCGACGGTGCACGGCTACAGACCAGAAGGTCGCAGGTTCGCTCCCGGTTGCGATGGTCACACACCGGCGGAATTGAAATGTTAGAGGCCCAGGTTTCGTGCGATGTCAGCCCACGTTAAAAAAACAACAAAAAAACACTATATGGTTGAAATGTCCGAAACGCTCCACTGCGGCGACTCTCGTATAGTCATACCGCGATTGTGGGACATTAAACTCCAGTTGTTATTATTCCTTTTCATCATTGTTATCATTGTGATTATGATTATTAAAACAATATTAATCGTCGTCGCCATCACCTCGACACAAAATCTCTTCTGGCACTTCTAACGACCCATTTTTTATTCGTTACGATGCACAAATGGCGTTAGAAAACTATATTTCGTAGCACCGCCCTTATGAACACGCACACACACACGCACGCATATATATATATATATATATATATATATATATATATATATATATATATATATATATATATATATATATATATATATATATATATATATATATATATATATATATATATATATATATATATATATATATATATATATAACTTCACACACAGCGCGCTAATCTTTCATTTCGTCGTGGCATTCTACCACAAAATCTGCTCCGCTCAACCGCAGTGGATTTACCCGCATGTGACGATGACCCTCGGAATTAAGAAGGCTTAATCGCACGTGCTTCGAGAGATATCCCGTCGCCAGTCAGATGATTAATAGAGAGGAATTAGCGGCGGGGTTTTCTAATTAGTATAGCCGCGCACAGTATACGATCCGGAAAGCTTGCAGTTCTTGAATAAAGACTGATCTATTCGGGCAAGCATTTGAAGACGTTTATAAAGTTTTAAAGAGACAAAAATACTATTTAAATTACGGGAAGAACGATTCGTGACCCTTAAATCTCTTTAAAAAAACAAGTGATAACCAGCGTTGTGGAAAGGTTGGACACCTGGGCAACTTTCATATTTCTATTAAACAACAAAAAAGAAGCGAGGGATCATCGAATCATGGGAGAATAATGTTAGGACGAGGCGGGTGGTGAGATCAAATTAGAAGTCTTCGGAGAATCCGACAACTTAATTGTTGTGGAAGGCAACCCCCAGGATTAACACTTCTCTAAAAAAAAAAAACTCCCAAGCGTTTCCCCGAGGGTGAACATGGTTAAGTGCGAATGCACGGGGTGATGCTATGAGGGGTATTTATTAATTCGCACTATTATATTTATTAATCACACTAAAGTGCCTTTATGGTGTAATGGTTCCTGGGAATCGCAATTTGATCACACGGGGGAGTTTACACTAACTCACTGGCGAATGCCGACGGATTTTAACTTTACTCCCCCTCACGACCTGCTCTCGACGGGAGACTGAGAGAGAAGGCGGGCACGCGAGAGAGAGGGGTGCGCGTGCAGCTGCAGCGAGCGAGGAGAGCGGAGGAGCGAGCGAAGGGGGAGGGGGTATAAGGCGCGTTACTGACACCGATATTAGCGTCGCGTCCGTGGCTTATTCGGTAGAGCGTCGCGCTGCGGCCCGCCAAGTCCTCTTTCTTTTAAAGATAGAGAGAAGACTGCGGACGCCGCCGACGGCGGTGGATGGTTTGGGGTCGCTTATAAAGTGTATTCACACTTGAAACAGGTGAAAAGAAAATTCAATTTCGAAGGTTTTCTTCAATTTAAGCTCCGTATACACTTCAGGAAAGCGGCGGGTCTTCATTCTCAGTTGGGAGGCTAACGGAGTGGTCGAGAACCGACCGACCAACCGACCAATAAACATAGCGCAAGCTCTCGTATATTAATGCGCAATAAATAGTTCACTAAATCTGTAAGGATGCTTTTAACTTCGTGTTTAACCAATTTCTAAGACGGGGGATCAACCATACTTTTTTTTTTCACTATATTCTCTTTCTTCGTCCGTGCTGCTTGGTCTGTGGAATACAGTATGCAGTGAACAAAAAAGATGAAACGTCCTGATATGGGACAGGTATCTGGAGGAACAACAGAAGTGACTGCTGTCTCCTGCGTTGTGCAAACAAGTACTACAAGTGTTTTTGCTGTAACGGTATTTTGTCTTCTAGTCTATGTCAAAGGTTGGTCTATGTACTCATTCTCCTCCGCCGCCATTTCAGCGCCTGTAGTCGTTTAGAACCTAAGAATAAATGTAAGCTCTCTTTCATCTCCCCCATCCCTTCCCCATGCGCAGGGTAGCAAACAGTGGCGTAACTAGGGGGGGGCAAGGGGGTACAAGTGCCCCGGGCGCCACTAGGGAGGGGGCGCCAAGCCGAGTCCTCGGGTTGGCGCCCCCTGGAAAGGTTGTCAATGTTTTTTTCCGTAAAACCGCCTGGAAGGGGGGAGGGGCGAGGTTGTAATGTACGACTGGAAGTGGGGATGGTGGTGAAGGAAAGGGTTGCCGCAATGGCTTTTGCATCGGGAAAAGGATCCTCTATTTTCATTTTGCTGCGCTACCTCCGTGCCTTCCCATGACCCTCGGCTAAGCTTTGTTTTGTGCTCCGCAGCACTGGGTTAGATGAGTTTCAGCGAACCCCACCAGCCTCCCAAACCACTTACTGAAAGCTTCCCTGAAACCAACCACGTACGTAAACAAAATAAAATAAAAAAGTTCGAATGCACCTTTTTTGAGTAAGAACAGAAAACTCCAACGAAATAGCCGATCGTCCAACGACTAATCGTCCACGCAGCGGCGGAAGGAAGGGCGAATATAATCCGTGACCTCGGCACCAAAGGCTAAACAAAGGCGTTTATTCGCAGAGTTCTCTGGAGGAAAGACGGAGAAAGCGTGACACGACGGCGACGTTTGTTGATTCCCTGCATCGCGGGCGCCAGCAAAGCAATAGAAGGGCGGGGGTCAACGTTTCCCACATGCCATCCACCGCCATGGGCAGGTTCATCCTTTGGCCCAAAGAACACGCACCTGCGAAAAAAGCGCAGAGCGTAGTGTACCCGACAGCATGTGCCGACTGCCCCGCTTCGTACGTTGGAGAAACCAAGAACTTCCCTGAAAGAATGCGGCCGCACAAGGATGACCTCCATCAATGGAACAGCGAACGGAGCGAAACGGCAGAACACTCCGACCAGTTTAACCCCCATACCAGACCCGAGGGCGCGGTGTCTAGCTGGTTGCTTTGTTTTGTACTCACCCTGCATTCCTTGGGATGCACAAATAGCGCGAAAGCTTAGGTACGAGAAACTTGGGCCTGGGAAGCGCCCGTGCCGTCAAGATTTTTGCAGTGTGGACTGGAAGAGAACAATGACGGGTAAGGGACTTCCGGAAGTTTGAATAAAAAAAGAAAAATACTATACAAAAACGCGGGCGTAGCTCATCGAAATCAGAACTGGTGGCCCTTGGCCTCCGAAATGGCCCGCCGCGCGCCAGTAGGCAATCGCGGAAGCCTACATTAGCGCTTTTAATGGGGGGGGGGGGGGGGATTTTGCACGTTTGTAACACCAGATGTTCCTTGGTCCACACCTGTCGTCCCGTGTTGGCCACCAAAAATCATGGCGCGTGCCTCACCGACGCCAGCGTGCATGGGCAGACTATCTACGCGGAAAAGGCCCATTCTAACAGCGTGCTTCTTCTAGCAAAGTAGATGCGCAAATTGTGTAGTAGTAGTAAATTAATCAGCCTTGCTCGCTCAGGAGCGTGAAGGCCGCCCACAACGCTACATATAAAATTTTTGAAAATATTTTTTTTTTACTTTTTGACCTTCGCACAAATAGTTTTCACCACCATGAGGAACTCAATAACCAGAAACGCAGCTGCCGTTGCATAGAGAAAGAAGCAAAATTTGTTTTCAAGACAGAGTTGATGGGTCTTATCAACTTTGTAGCAACTGTTATGTAGCAACTATCATAAAATGTCGCATAGTGAGACATTTTGCGAAAGTACTTTGCTTCATTTTACAAGTTTCATAGAATGTTACTTTATTGTTATTCAGTAAATTTCTACATACACGAAATTCATGCTCGAAATTTCTTCTTTGTAACGGTAATATTTGTCTGTTACATCTTCATGAACTTTCGAGAACGACGAGTTGTGAAACTAGTCCCTCCGTGTTGAATATGTTCTATATTTTTTGCCTCCTAAAGTTATATAGGCGCTTAAAAAGAAAACAAGGTTCCTTTTCGGGCTGCTTGGTGAGATGGGCATAAAATATAAAATATTCAATCAAATCGAAAATACTAATTTTCAGATCCGTGTCGATCTCTCATGGAATCACCCGTCTACGATAACAATGGTTAGGAGACAAACTGCGGACATGTCTGCCGTGTAGCTAGCATACCTGTAACCGTGGTTAGCCGTAGTGCTCGTGTGACAGAGGTATTAGTGGGCTTTAGTTGAAACTGGGGTATGCCAATCAAAGTACCAAGTAAAAAAACTTTTTTGCGCTACAAGAAAAATTCGAAGTTTTGCATCTCGCATTCTCTTTAAGGCCCTTCTTCCTGCCATGTACTCGCACCTAATGTTGGATCGCGAGTCTGCGAAATTCCGCTGAGGCAGACTGTCGATCGGCAGCGCACCTGTAGGCCGGTTGAAGTTACCGGCTGTCTCCTCGATGGGCCAGGATTCCACAAAAAGCTGCTTATAGTAATCGACCTCTAAGTAGACCACGCGGGAATTGTCAAATTCGATGCGGTTGTCGTTCACCACGCTGTGCTCAGGCAGCTCAGCGAGTGTATTCCTTTTTCACTGAAACTTGCACATGTCGTTTTTATGTTGCCTCAGACTCTCGGGGAAGTTCCCCAGCTGCATCGCCCGCGAAGGGAGCGTAACTATGAGCACGTGCATACCTGCGAAGTTCAAGTATTCTGAAAAAGGTGGGGGGGAGGGATTGCGCCGATTTATCTCCCCCCCCTCTTTTTGCGCCCAAAAGAAAACTGCGGGATCAATTAAATGCAATCTTGCTTTCGTGGCGAGATGTCGCTTTAAGGTATAAAGTCTGCAACCCCCTCCATCGCGGCAATAGCTAAAGCCGCGGCGAAGCAGCGGCCATTTGCACGTGTGGTGAAGTATATGATGCCGCTTTCTAACTCGCCGAGAGCAATCACATGAATGTGTGATTAGAAAGAAAAGGAAAAGGCACGTAATTTCTGCAGCCCTATAGGGAGCACGGCGCAGTGCCCTTCGTGACGACACCGCTTCAACACCGACAGAGTAAGGGCGCGAGAAATTGACCATTTGCAGAAATCTGCAAGGCGGCTTTCCTGCAAGGTTGTTTTCTAACCAAAAAGGAAAAAAAAAGAAAACTATCGTGCCCAGTCTGCTTTTCTCGCCCACTGTGCTTTTACCACTCCTATTCTAGTGAAGGCACGCGAGTGCGACAAAACGACTTTTTCCCCCAACAATTACTGTGTGGTTGTCCCACCTCTAACGAACCCTCACATCGCATGGAGGGCGAGGCACCTGTCGTTCGTAAAGAAGGGAGTGGGGGAAGGCAAAAGCACAATGAGTGAGAAAAGCAGTTTGCGAACGAGACCTTTTGGTTGGAAAACAACTTTGCAGGAAAGCCAGCTTGCTGATTTCCGCAAATGGTCAATTGTGTCTGCTTTTGTTTTGATGAATACCGGAGAGTTCATAAGTGAGAGTGGATCACGTGATTGTGAACAAACATTTGGTTATCGTTGATGCAGCCAATCAGTTGCCCTGTGTGTGTTACTTAGTAGGCCCTCTCACAGGGTGCCGCCATAGTCCTCTTTTCGCTTCCGTGCAACAGCCCAGGAAGGAGGGATTCCTATTGGTACATGCCCTTGGAGGCGTGGTCTTGGTGTTATAAAACTACAATGTTAGGGGTTATGGGTCGATCCAGAGAAGCGAGAAACGAGGGTCAGTCAACCGAACGAGAGTGGTCAATGAGACGTACATTCGCGAGTTAAATTGTTTAGCTACCCCAGAAGCTCCACAGGCATTGAATATTGAGTCTCCGGACCGAACAAGATATCCTAGAGGCAGGCCACAACCAGTCGCTACATGACTCCATTCCTGCAAACCCCGAGTTGAAATCCCAGCTCACTTCTCCAGAGTTTGTCACCACGACGAGGGACGTCTTCGCAATAGAACTTCTGCCTAGGTGTGAGTATTTTTTACCTATGTTATTCTTTTGCACATGGATTATTACCACTACGTTGACACAAACTGCTGAGAGTATAAAGGTGTTATTCTCGGGAAAATATACAGGTTGTCCCAACTATCATAAAACCCGATTAAAAAAATGAGTAACTCCGTTACGCGAAGCAAACCTAGTGTACATTGTTCCTAGTAATTTGGAGCAACCACTTATAATTCATTCATGCATGAGAATAAATTAATGAGTAATCAAAGTATTTATAATTCCGCAAGTACTCACCTGATTATATTCATTGGAGGGCATGTTTAGTTCAATTACTGTACAGCTTGAAGCTTAGAATATACTTACACATTTAGTTTCTCATATATGTATGCATAAAGTGTTATATATGTAGCCATTGATGAGGCTATTCATGTACGATAGTTTGTATGTATGTTCCCCTATGGAACGCCGGTGTCTCCACTACTATTGCTCTTTTTTATTGTAAATGTGCTTGCAATGATTCGTATGCTATAAACACATTTTCAAATTAATTTTTTAATTTTTTTTGTAGAAGCCATCGCCTAGTTCTTCGTAATGTTATGTTCTTGCATTTCTTATTCCAATGCAGTTGCGTTGTGTGACGAATGTACTGTGTGGTGCTAGAGGCCTAGTAAGGTGACTTATAACGTCGCCTTTAGTATCCTGCGCCACGACAATCATCTACTGTCAAACAAACGAATAAATAAATAAAGTAATTGAATGTTGAAATTACATCTAACTGCGCTATTTTCAACAACGTATTGCATCCACATTTTTTTTTTCCTGTTGATAAAGAAAGCCCACCAAATATGAAAAGTGACGCGTAACCAGACTGCTGCGTACATCAGGAAGCAGTACCCTCAAACAGGCTCAATGGGAGGTAGCCAGCGTCAAGAAATAGATGCAGAAAGAAAAAAAAAAATGTGCATGGCCCTTTGTGCCAATCCCCGGTCAAAGAAACACGCCGCTTTGAACTTACAGAGTCAGGCCGTAATCAGAACAGTGCTCCGGTCGCGTTATCAGTGGAACGGTTGACCGCTAGATATGAATAATTATAGTGACATACAGTTGAGCGAAAGGAATTCCTGCAAACTTGCAACGCATGTTGGCGCGCCCTGAACACCCTTGTCAAAATGCGGAACGCTGCTGTTTTCAGCGGACAAGAGGCAAAGCGGTTGCTTGCTGCTCTTTTTTTTCTTCCTCAGGGGGGAAGAAAAAATTTTTTTCAGCCAAGCAAAGCCATGGACCGGGTGACAAAAACAAAAAGAAAAGAGAGCGGAGCTGAAGGACGCAAGAGGAGAAGGCTACAGGCGCAGGAAGCTGAGAAGTCAAAAAAGTTTTTCGCGCCATTTTTTGAAAAACCTGGGGCAAGTACTTCATCATGTCCTTTGGAAGTAGCTCCATCTCCTGCCACTTCATTAATGTCCGTACAACTTGACGAAGGAGTCGTTCACGAAACTTCTAAACACAGTATGCTATGCGCAGACAATCCCGGGGATATTGCAGTAGAGGAGGAGGACAACGGAACCGACATTGGACTTCGGCTGGTTGAGCCTGTTGCTCTGAAGCTAAGCAAACTGGATTCCACGAAGCACCCTCAACCTATCATCTCAGAACTCGTTCAGAAGCATGACCTAGGTCTCTTAAAATTTGACACTGGTACTGGAAAAGCCGTTGTGTCTGACGCTGTACGAACGGAAATTGTTAAACTCGGGGCCATGTATTTCCAAAATCGGGAAGGACCTTTCTTGCCAACAAACAACCGATCAATGACTAAGAGTTGGTTTAAGAAGAAATTAGGTGATGGTCGTGGTGAAGAAGTCACCCGTTCGTGGCTGGCCTACTCTCCTGCCAAAAAGGCAGCATTTTGCATTTGTTGCCTCCTTTTTTCCCGCTCAGATCACCTATCATCTTTGGAACAAGAGGGGGGATTCACCAAATGGAAGGCACCCGAGAAGATCACCCTTCACGAGAATGCAAAGAATCACCGAATGTGTTTCTCACAGTGGAAAGAAATGGAAAGAAATTTGATGCATACTACGGGAATAATTGACGCTGACCTTCAGTCACAGATGGAGAAAGAAAAGCACAAGTGGCGTGAAATTTTGACGAGAGTCCTCCACTGCATAAAATTTCTTGCTACACAGAACTTGGCATTACGAGGGCATCGAGAGAGTTTTCAAACCAGCCGCGAGAACAATGTCGGAAATTTTCTTGGTCTTTTGAAGTTAATTGCCGTTTTTGACCCCGTTATGAAGCAACACCTCACATACGTTGAAAGTCATCCAGGGTCCACTTCGTACCTATCGCCTTCTGTACAGAATGAATTCATTCACATGATGGCTGTCACAGTTCGCGAGTCCTTGCTGCGAAAAATCCGTAAAGCCAAATATTATGGCATTATGTTTGACACCACTCCCGACCAGGCACACCGTGAGCAAATGTCAGAAGTTGTGCGATATGTGGAAGTTGACTTTGATAAAAAATCTGTTTATGTTCAGGAGTCCTTCCTCGGCTTTATCCATGTAAAGAACAAAGACGCCGAGAGCTTCGTTGACGTGATACTTGGCAAGCTGGAAGAGGACAGAATGAACTTACAGGACTGTCGGTCACAATGCTACGACAACGCTGCCGTGATGGCTGGACAAAAAAGTGGTGTCAGTCAAAGAATCGCGGAAAAAAACAAACTGGCAATCTTTGTAAACTGCGACAACCACTCACTGAACTTGGTTGGTGTACATGCTGCTAAGGAAGAAGCCATGATGATGACTTTTTTTGGGACCATCGAAGCACTTTACGTGTTTTTTTCTCGCTCAACGTACCGTTGGGAGAAATTAAAAAATGCAGTGCCTGTTGTTGTGAAATCAGAGTCTGAGACCAGATGGAGTGCAAGGGTCGAAGCAGTGAAGCCGGTCGGTAGATACCTTGAGAAGATACTTGAAGTTGTTCAGGAAATGTCAAATAATGACCAAGAAACGAGCGAGACGAAAAGTGATGCTGCACTACTGCAGAAGCGGATATTAAGTTATGATTTTTTGATTTTGCTGGGCTTTTGGAACAAGGTACTTGTTCGCATAGACCGTGTTCAAAAAAGACTGCAAGATCCTAAAATGAACTTTCACGATGCTGCCTTAGACATGAAAGCTCTCAGAGATCACTTTCATGAAGAAAGGGAAACTCTGGTAAGTGAGTCACTTGGTGAAGGGCTTCGTCTCTGTGAGACGTATGATGTCGACGTTGAAAGGCGTGCACGACGAAAAAAACAGATGCCTGGTGAAAAGTCGAAAGGAGAGGCGTTGACGGCTAAACAGGAAACAGAAAGGGTTATGAAATGCACACTCGATCGTCTTCATTCGGAAATCGACCAGAGGTTTACTCGCCTGCAGGACACCGACCTCAAGTTTGGCTTTCTGCTCGACATCAACAAGCTGTGCTACAGCGAAGACAAAAACGAACTAAAAACAAATTGCAACACATTTGGCAATTTCTACAGTTCCGACGTTAACGCGCAAGACCTCTATGAAGAGATTTTAGATTGTAGGCTGCTGCTTTCACGGCGTATTGACCAGACAGTATCAAGACCGGAGGAACTTCTTAAATTTATTGTGGAGTATGGTGATGATGGCGTATTCCCCAACCTTCGCGTCGCCCTTCAGATGATGTTAACCATTGGAGTTTCCATCGCTGGCTGTGAGAGGTCCTTCAGCAAGCTGAAGCTAATACTCTCCTATTTGCGTGCCACAATGGGCCAAGACAGACTTACTGACCTTGCGCTACTGAGTGTGGAAAGAGAAGAAACTGAAAAAACGAACTTTGACGTCATTATAGAACAGTTTGCTTCATCGAAAGCAAGGAAAGTGCAGCTCTAGTTTTTACGGAGTGTTCCAGTGTATAGTGCATTTTATATTTGTCTTAATATCCAAATGATGTAAATAAAGTGTTTTAAATAAAAAAACGGGTTTTTCTTGACAACAATTATTCACGATCAGCGTTACAGCACTGACGTCATAAAAGGCAACAATATGCGATAACAGGGAGACAACAGGGTTTGCCGGAACGAGTTTTTTAACGCATCATTAGCACTGATGAAAAAATGCAGGCATCATATGCAGATTTGGCGTACGCAATAATTAATTTTGAATGATACATTTCACGGTAATGTAGCGAGAAATGGTATGGACTATTTACATATGCCTAGTTCGTGATTCTATTTTCTGTGCTTATATGGATTTCATGAATTTCGCATATTTTAAGTAAAGCGAGATGACAAGAAGTGACCACCAAGGTCCATTTTTTGTTAAACTTTTTTTGCTACCATTGTGGACTTCTGGTGTGTTGTGTGATGCATGGACGTACAAGGCGGCTATAGTACACTGTAGTACAACAGCAAGAATAATAATAATAATAATAATAATAATAATAATAATAATAATAATAATAATAATAATAATAATAATAACAAACATTATCACGGGCATAATGAGGGGCGCGGAAATATATTTGCCCTGGGCGCCGTCCTATCTAGTTACGCCACTGGTAGCAAACCGGCTACCTATAGGCTGGTTAACCTCCTTGCCTTTCTTTTCCCTCTATTTTCCTTCCTTCCACCTACAACCGTACCTTTTTCCATACCGAGAACATTTGTGTTTCGAATAAAAAAATGTTTAACGATTTAGAGTACTTGCGGTACTCTAACTATGGGGGAGCATCATACCGTCCCATGGGCCTCACAATTGATGAGGCCATGTACGCACTTATGGTATGTGCAACTTATTAGCAAATACATTTCGCTTAGTGGAACATGTGAAGTAAGAAATTAAGAATGAATGCGCCATCAGGGACACCTTATGCGAGGAGGTATCGGCTCGCCGTATTCAAACCGGTGCCCAAGCGATGTACAGGAAGGTTGAATGGTTATAGCGGACAGCTACTTGGTAGTGTTGAGTTCAGCCTGTGGCCGTGTCGACAAAAGTTACACCGTGAACATAAATATACATCAGCGTTCAGCGGCCTTGACGATATCGAGGACCCACTGTGTGTTTAGAAAAAGTGGTTAACGATTTTGATTACTCGGTACTTTACTATGGGAGAGCATAACGCCGTTTTGAGGGGGCCCACTCTTGATGAGGCCATGTCGACAAAGATGCAGCCGGAGCGTTTTCCTCGCACGGTCCAACGAATTGTGTTTAGAAAAAGTGTTGAACGAATCAGAGTACTTATAGTACTCTACTATTGGAGAGCAGAAAGTGGTCCCTGAACCAAAGGCATCAAGAGAAAAAGGAGAAAGCGTTGTGTTTGGAAAAAGTGGGTAACGATTCAGAGGACTAGGTACTCTACTATTGGAGAGAATAGAGCCGTCTCGTGGTCCGCCCACTTGATGAGGCCCCCTGTTGACAGAAATTACGCCACGAAAGAATTAACGACGTCGAATAAGGAGCGTTCGCTCGCAGGAAAGAATTCATGGTCCTCCAGTTTTGTGCGTGCGTGCGTGCGTGCGTGCGTGCGTGCGTGCGTGCGTGCGTGCGTGTGTGTGTGTGTGTGTGTGTGTGTGTGTGTGTGTGTGTGTGTGTGTGTGTGTGTGTGTGTGTGTGTGTGTGTGTGTGTGTGTGTGTGTGTGTGTGTGTGTGTGTGTGTGTGTGTGTGTGTGTGTGTGTGTGTTTAAAAAAGTGGGTAATGATTTAGAGTACCAGGTACTCTAATATGGAAGAGCTGAAAGCCCTCCCGTGGGTCTAAAACTTCATGAGGCCTGCTGGTGTTTAGAAAAAACGTGTTTAACGGTTTCGAGTACTTCGTACTCAACTATCACAGAGCAGTGGGCCGTCCTTTAGAAATAAGCCACGGCGATCGCTCACGTGTTTAGAAAAAAGTTTATTCTATAGTGGGACGCCACAATCCTATAGAACGAGCGTCTAGACAACAAGCAAAATAAGAAACAGATGCCAAAGCACCACATACATGACACATTCAAACAAAAGTGTCCAAGTCCGTAGGGTGTCCCTAACCCATGTTGCTAATGACTGCATACACTATATATGTACACTAATCACAATATGGACAACGTACATGACGATATATAAGCAGAATTTACAATACTTGGTGAAGATGTTAGAAAGTATGTACAGTAATCAAGATTCGTGAAATTTACATAATTTACAGCGTTAGAATGAAGTGCATATGTACAAGCACTCACACTCATACGGGGCACATACAAACACATAGAAATAGTAAACACATACAGATTACATGCACTAATCAGACACTGACAGGTGACCTGGCTATAGGAACCAGGCCAGGTGAAAGACTAATCGAACACGCCTGTCAACTACGGACAGAAAGCGGCACGAACATTGTCGTAGAAATTCTTCCTCCCCGAGAAAGAACAATTCCTCCGAGAGAAACGATACAAGTTCAGAGTATTGGAGTTCCAGAATCGGAAAGAGAGCACGGCGACGATGACTTGCCGCAACAGCCTCGCACCTATTACGCCACAAACTAAAAGCTCCCACAGCTATTAGAAGGCGTGCAAAGCGACTACGTGGGCAGCGACCAGATGTGACAAAGCGATTAACACCTACAGGCCACGAAGACCATTGTTAACGGCCTTCCAAAACGCCTTTGCAATGACACACTGCTGCAGCATATGCTGGTTAGACTCCTGTGGCGGGCAGTTAGGACAAGTAGAAGATGGGACCGTGCCCCACTTCTCCAGTCTGTCCCGTGTTGGGAGTACTCTCCTTCCAAGACGCCACATGAAGTCACGGAGGTGACCAGGCAAAAACGATGCCGTTATCGCGCTCCACGAGACATGTCTCCATCGTGCTAGATGGGCTGGAGGAACCAGTGGAAGTAGAAGAGCCGCCGTTGTATCTACAATGCGGCTTTCGAGAATGTCCACATCGGGACATATCTGATGCACGTGTCAATAAAATGCTACTGCTGTTGAGTAAAATGCAGGCACGTTAAGTGTTTGCGGTGCAGGATTAAGCCTTGCACCTGGTAGTAAATAGCGTAACTTAGTGCCTAAGAAATAACAGGCAAGATCACGCGTGGGGCACTGATCACCATGCAACAACCGAAGTAAGAATCGTATAGGGCAAGCAGCTGGCAGCGAACAGAGACGGATGGGAATGCGAATCCACCGGAGTGTCTCGGATGCCCAAGTGCTACTCGGCAAACCAGCTCTGTTCCACCCGACCAGAAAACTGAACCAATGAGGGATTGCAACGACCTAGTGATTAGTAATGGGGTGCTGTACGACATGAGATATGTACCCTGCAAGGCCGCAAAAAACAGTCTGTGCTAAATACCTTCTTTCGAGCATCGGTAAATCATACCCACGTGCTTCGTGGACGTGTCGTTTTAGATCTTCCACTACTGAAACCCACAAGGAGGCTGATATGCCGTAGCAGGTATAATCAAGCCCCAGAATGCGAATGGAGTAGCTTTTCTGACGACCGAAAAGGGGACTTAGGCAGGAGTCTCGGGTCAATGAATAAATATCGTCGTTTTGAAAAATTTACCGCAGTTCCTGAAATCGTGTCATACGCAGCAAAAAGTTGTAGGCTACGGTATAAACTGTCCTCATTCTTCAAATATACAACGGGATGTCGACAGCGAATGCTGTCACCGTCACGGAACCACTATGTGAAAGAGAAAGGCCTCCAACGTATGGAGCAGCGACTAGCAACTGAAGGAGTGGTTCAAGGACGAAAAATTTGGCAGATCCCACGTACCTGGGAATCGACGTTATGCGAAGCATGTGGGGGAAAGGTGACCATGTTGCATTTTTTTCACTGAGCTACACGTCATGAAACTTCCACAAGGAGGACAAGTGAAAATTTGGGATAGTTGCACGCTCTTTTTTAATACATTAAAGTGTTTTCTTGGGACCTTGTTTTTGTTCGGTGGGTTGCTCGTGAAAGTTAATAGCAAAATTTTGTTACCGTGCTGTCGGCGTCTTTCTGGTGGTGTAGAAGAGTCTGGCGGTCCAGGATTTCTGCTTTTTTGATGGCGTCATCAATGATAGCTGGCGGGTATTCTTGATGAAGGAGTACTTCGCGCATATGTGTGCTGTTTTTGTGGAAGTCCTCGTTGCGGGAGCAGATTCATCGGAGTCTGTGTGCTTGGGAATAGAGGAACGCTGGTCTTGCAGTGTCGCGGGTGGCAGCTTTTGAAGTGCCGGCATTGTTGCCTGTCCGTAGGTTTTCTGTATACGCTAGTTACTATTGCACCATCGTCCATTCGAATAAGTGCACCAACGAAGGTTAATTCAGTGTTAGAGTAAAGGTCTGTAAAATAAATGCTGTGGCGCACTTGGTTCAATACCTGTATGAATTTCAGCAGCTCGTTTTCCGAATGTGTCCAAATCATTAAAATATCTTCTAGGTACCCTTTATAGATTGAAGGTTTATATCACAAGATGAAAGAAAACTGGGCTCTACATTGTGCTTGAATATGTTAGCAAAGTTTGGGGCCATTCTTGTACCCATTGCCATGCCGTTGATTTGAAGGTAGTATACTCATTGTTAGCTGGTCAATATATATATATATATATATATATATATATATATATATATATATATATATATATATATATATATATATATATATATATATATATATATATATATATATATATACCAACTGGGTTGCGGGACTGCGGCGGCTGCATTTCAGATGGAGGCGGAAATGCTGTAGGCCCGCGTGCTCAGATTTAGTGCACGTTAAAGAACCCCAGGTGGTCTAAATTTCCGATTTCCGGAGCCCTCCGCTGCGGCGTCTCTTATAATCATATTGTCACGTAATACAAGAGGGGGAACGCACACAATGATTTATTGAGGGCGAAGTTGTGCCCGAAAAGTAGCTTTGTCTCAAAGAATAGCCTGCTAAAAGCGTTCCGCCTACGTGTCCCTTTCTGAATAACTACTCCGTCAGTGTTCCCGGCTCGTGGTCGTACACCAGGAGGCATGCACTGCTCTGCCCAAGATGCGTGAGCAGGCGCGAGGCACTGCAGACGCTCACATGGCGTCTCGTCGGTTGCGAGGCACTGCAGACGCCTACATATCGTCCTGTTGGTCCTCTTCGTAAAATAATTCGTAGGAGTAATCTCCGTGGCAATATAGTGGTTTCGGGACTTTTTCCAGTTTATAGCTTTCCAGAAAGAGCACTCAAGATAAAATTTTGCAGCCATAGGCGTATGACGCAAAAGTGAACATTCGCACGCTTCTAGAAACTACAGATAATGAAGGACAAGGTGCAGTAGTGGTGACCACATTCGACCGCATTACACAACATTACGTGTATAAACAAACGCAGATACCCACCACCACACAGCAAAGTGGCCAAAAAATGGAGTGAAACTCTCGGGTGATTAGTAACTTAATACAAACAAATGCGCACCCCATTTCGGCGATACGACGCCTATGTTATCCGAGCACATATACCCCATGGTCACGCGTAAAGCGTGCAGAAAACACTGCGGCACATGCTTTGGGAGTGTGGCGAAAACGTTAATGGCGCGCCACTCAAAATCGCGAAGCATCTTGTGCACGCATGAACTCCGAGACGAATTGTTGCTGCTACCACCACGGCTGCGGCCACTTCTGCGGACCGGCTGTGTCAGCTTGGCTGCCAATGCGATGCGGCACTCACCAGCGACGAGCTGTCCAACCAGCTTTAGGTCATTAAGCAAGCCGAATAAGCTCCCGGGGTCCACGAAGAGTTTCGAGCCGTCACCTGAGGCTCCACCGTCATCATCGACTGCGGCTGGGAAGGGACAGGTGTCTTGCCCCCACCTCGCCCCAAAGGAAACGACCAGACTAAGGAAACGGCCGGACTAAGTTTATTCATCCAGTCATTTTTCACCACCCCCCTCCAAACCCCCCAAGTAGAAGCTGTGACCCTACGCTCAAAGCTGCTGGTATCGATGACAGACGTGCGATTACTTAAAGTATTGATCACACACGTACATAACACCGTTTGACTCTATATATATGTATATATATATATATATATACCTAGCTGCGCACTAGCTGTTTAATGGTACATTTAGACCACGAGAACAGACTTGAAAGCATCTAATGTCTAAGGGAAGCATTCACGAGTTAAAAACTCCTGTTTGCATTAGGCAGGCAGGTGAATAACACTTGCGATATATCAGCTTCGGAGGCAGTCATCATATGGTTTACAATTCGGTGTAACTTGAATGCACGAAATGAACAACATAGGCAGATACCTACGGTACACGAAGAAGAATGCCTCTACTGTTTATCTAGAATATCGCCTACCGTAAGGTACTGTCGGATCCACAACCAGCAGTCCCGACCAATGTCCACCAGCTGCTTCTGTCCGTCGTCGCGTCTGTGGCAACTGACGCCGTACTTGACGACTCCGGCCAGGCGCATGAAGTCATCCAGCTCCGAGAAGCTCTTGAGGCTGTTCTTGATCCGTGACAGGGCTTCGTCTTCATCGATGGATGCGAGTTTTCCAACAGACTCCACAAGTCCGGGGTTGAAGTGCACCAGCTCGGCAGCTGCTGCTAAGTACCTGTGCCTCGTTCCTGTAACGAAGTGTGCCGCGCGCGCCACCAACGACACATTACGGTGCACGACGTCGTCCAGGATGAACAAGTCGTGGTGGTCAATGTGGCGCCTGTACCCGTTCAGTCCAAGCATCGTGTAGTTGGAGGAGAAGTTGGTAGATATCTTTTGGAAAAATGGGGCGGTCGCTCGCCAGTCTTCTGGGTAATAGGAAAAGTAGCACATTGTCCGAGTTGACTGCAGAGTATCTGCCAGCGCTTGAGCCTCACTCTCGTTGAAGCAAAGACGATCGATGCGGAGCCGACGTATGCTTTTGTTGATGGCTAGCGCTCGCACCAGCACACTTTCGTTATGGTTCGCGTGGTCTCGAATTTCGCGAAATATGTTAAGCGACAGCTCCTTCAGCACTGTCGTGGCCGCAATGTACTGCGAAATAAGGGCATTCGTTACATTCCAGTCAAACAACTCATCCCATACAGTGATCGACAGTGACGTCACGTGAGTGCACGAAGGCAATACGCGCAGCGTGGCACGGAAGCTGTCGCTGTTGGTGAAGACACTTGCGTGAACGGCGACGTTTGACAGGTCCTTGCATTCCATGAGTTCCACGCAGGGATTCTCGACGTAGCAAGGACTGCTGAAGAAGAAGCGTTCTCGCACGCCAGTATCTCGCATGGCCCGACTTATCTCGGCTGCGGACAAGGGTTGGATACGCTCCACGGTGATGTTCTTCAGGGACGTATTAAACTTTAGTGCCTCGAAGAGAGACCTGCACTGCTCTAGGCTGAAGCAAGATAGCTCCATGGTCAGCCTCTCCAGCGTCTCGTTCTTGCGGAAGGCCGCTAGCCAGGGATGGAATAAGGCAGATTTTGGTGGGTATGCATCAGTGTATAAGCTGCCCTTTACCATGTGGAAGCCCCTTAGCGACTGGTTTTTACTGAACAGCAAGGCCACGAGGCAGCTGTTATCTTCACTCATCCTGAAGTTCTCTAGCCTCACCTCGGAGAGAGTGGTTGTGCGGAAGAGTGAGCGGATGATCAGGCGTAGCTCTCTTTGGTTAAACGTAGCGTACTCGTCGACAATTAAAGTCAAGTTTCGAAGAGTTTGGTTCTCACGTAGGTATTCAGCGAAATATTCCCCGTATGAGTTACTTTTCATGTGCAGGGAAAGCGTTGTGATGCTCGCGTTCCGCATAAGTCCTGGGGAAATAATCCCCCCTCCTAGGGGGTGAAGTATAGGCCTCTTGAGTGTGAGCGTTGTCAGTGATCTAGCATTCACAAGTAATTCCGAGAGACCTTCGCAAAAAGTTTTCTCTAAATAAATGAGGCACTCGAGTTCTTCCAAATTATTGAGATGTGGCAGTGTCACGGCGAAGCTCCGCAACACCCGCGGGTCCATATTCCGAAGCCGAAGTCTGAGCTTTCGAAGGCTGGGACTTTTGACCAACGCGTCGCATATGGGTTGGTGGTGGGCCGTCAATAACCAATGGCCGAGCTGCACGGTAACCAAACA
This sequence comes from Rhipicephalus microplus, assembly GCF_043290135.1. Taxonomy (NCBI): domain Eukaryota; kingdom Metazoa; phylum Arthropoda; class Arachnida; order Ixodida; family Ixodidae; genus Rhipicephalus; species Rhipicephalus microplus. Next base: position 19,645,168 of record NC_134706.1, read on the forward strand.
GCGGTGGTACCTGAGCAGGTGCTGCAGGAGGGTGGCGGCCTTGTCCTGGTGCTGCAGCCTCTCCAAGGTGAAAATGTCCTCGTGGCCTGTTTCCACGAGACTCAGCTGACCCGGATGAACTTCCCGGAGCTTATGACCCACCGGCCAGAAGAACGCGTTCCAGAAGTGGAGGTTCCTGAAGAGTTCACAGGGGCGACCCTCGGCGCTCGTGCATGGAGCCCGGTAGTTTATGCCGCCGCCGGACGATGAACTTTGCTCAAAATCAGACGCGACCATCCTCCGTTTCTTGTGAGGACCACCCGGCATAGTGGAAAGCTCACGCTGGGGCACGAAGACTGATGGACAGAGCACCGGTAATAGTTGCTATCCTCAGTGCGACCAACTGCTTTTCTCCCGCAACGACTAGGTTATTCCGCTGAGCTCACAGACGCAACGTGCGATGACGAGTGAGAGGTGCGGCGAGAGCATGCCTGACTCCTCCCATTCTAGGCGGCACTTGCCGAAGAAGCTGGCGTTGATAATGCGGAGTGTGAAGAAATCGCCAGGCGTCCAGATAAATTCATATAAAATAAAAAAATAACAAGCTTCAACGGAGGACGCAAAGCCCCACCAACAAAAATAACGCCACTGTAGCGCGCTGCAGTGGCGTTGCATCGAACGCGACCAGCGCTTCCAGGAAGGCATGTCGTAATGCATTCACGTACCCTACGATTCGGCAAGGAGACGCCCGCGTTCCAGGACGGCTGAGGCGTCTGGAGCACGTGATGCGGACAATGCCATTGAATGCTGCGCGCCCTGGGGCTTTTGTAAAAGATGGACGCATAATAAACAATAAACTGGGGCTCTTCAGCTTGAGGCTTAAACGCTTGCCTCCTGTTTGCTTTTTTCAGAATTTGCGGACATACATAATGATATTGGTCAGCACTATCGTTTCGAGCGGCGAAAATTTCCGTTGCCATACCCTAGACTGAAACGGCCACCTTCACTATCCTTCCGTCTCCTGCAGAAAGAAGCATATCCCCCAGCCTTAATTTATGCAACATTCACGAGCGGGGTAAATCTGAAATCCCCCTCGATGCGCATTTCGCGATGAAACTTAGAACATATGCTGCGTTAATACCCTGAGTTGAGTGTGGACGGCGGGTCTCCAACCACTGAAAATGACTAGGATACACTCCTCACAAGTACCCAGCAAGACTTAGGGCCGTCCATATGACCTGGCCGTCCAGATAAAACTCCTGGTCACGTCGTGAACACAGTCTGCAGACGAGGCCCCTAAGGATGTCATCACCAGGACGAAAAAAAGTCAGTCCGTCCGTGCACGGTAGCAGTTGCACGACAGCTTGCGGTTGTGGGCAGCTGACGGCGTGGTGTGTTCCAGCGGCCACGGTAATTTTGCGTTCGTGCGTGCGTGTATGTGCGTTCGTTCGTGCATGTGTGTGTGTGTGTGTGTGTGTGTGTGTGTGTGTGTGTGTGTGTGTGTGTGTGTGTGTGCAAGTGGGTGGGGGGTGGGTGTGCTGCTTTGTCACAAACAGACCAATATAACAGTAGAGGTCAGTGTATGCTAGACCAGTCTTTCACGTATATTAAGCTCTTCTTACACATGAGCTATCCTAAGATATACGACGCAGGTGTTTTGTTGAAACATTCAACAGCGGCCGAAAGTCTTGGACAGAAAATGTGGAGCAAGAAACGAACGCGGGCGAATGCACTACGCGTTTCTCCGTCTGTGTCCATACCAGGACTGCAGCGAAACGCGAACAAAAAAAAAATTGGTAGATCCTACGCACAGTGGCAATCGATGATATGCGAAGAACGATTGAGAAATGTGGATATGCCACTTTAAAATCAGCAGAATCAAGATTACAAGGTGGAGGTAAATGATGTCGTACATGACATCCGTGTCATGACTATCATATTTGGACGTCTCGTTTACCTCCGTGTCTATTCACGTCAAGTGATACCAAATTTAGTATATGCGGAGCTAGCGAAACGGCCGCGAGCACGCTATGAGCGTGGTATGTTGTAATGATCTTACATGACACGCTGGTCGGGATTATCATGTTTGCACTACTCATATAATTTTTCACAGTTTCTTCTTACAAGTACCTCGGTGTTAACATTTCTAACAACCTGTCATGGCAGGCTCACGTTGACTACATAACATGCAACGCTAATCGACCTCTTGGCTATTTAAGTCGAAATTTTTCTCTTGCTCCAATTAACCTAAAGCTCTCCTGTATAAATCATTAGTGCGGCCAAAACTCGAATATGCGTCATCTATCTGGGATCCTCATATTCACATGCTCATAGACAACAATGAATCCATTCAGAATCGCTCAGCACTATTCATATTGTCCAAATACTCTCGAACTGCAAGTGTCACATTAATGAAGGCTCAACTAAATTTGTATAACCTCTCAATACGACGCAAAAATGCACGTCTCTGTCTCTTTCTTAAGATCTATCACACTAACAGAACCCTCTCTGATTCACTGTTTTTTTCCACCAGCCTTCGTATCAGCACGCAATGACCATAAATGCAAGGTTGGGGTTCCCTTCTGACATACGAACCAGCACTTCAACTCTTTCATCCCTAGAACATGTACTGACTGAAACCACCTTCCCGCATCGATCGCTTCAATCACAGACGCCAACGCGTTCAAATCAATCATTTTTGAAAGTGCATTATAATTTATTCTAATCCTGCTGTTTTGTTTTACTTCTTATTGATATTTGTTGTCCCACTCCTCTGTAATGCCCAGTGCCTTGAGGGTAAATAAATGAAATGAAATATTTCGTCATCCATTGACGTCACGCAACACCAAATTTGGTATATGTGGAGCTGGCAAAAACGGCAGCGAGCGCATCATGACGGGCTCAATGAATTCTAACGTAGCGTTGACGCACGTAAACGCTGGGCACAGCCACGCTACGTTAGCAAACCGGGAGCACTCTATAGTCTATCGCCAGGCGCGACCAGCGTCCGTCGGTACGAGCCGACGTTGACCGGCGCGAAATGTCGCATTTCGCGCCGATGCGTTTCCCAGACAAAACAGGGTCTCCTTAATTTCGTGACAGAGGGATGCCGGACGCTCTGAAACGCGCATGTGTCAAAGCAACGCAGGGTGGCGCACGCCTGCGTGTATATGGCAGGACCGGCGCCAGGCGTGGAAACGCCGACGTGACGCGACGAAATGAACGCCGGCGAGCACGCGCACCGCGTCACGTCCAAATGCATTGGCGCCTTAACTGTGGCATGTAGTCATGTTCTCACATGACACGCATCTCATGATTATCATGCTTGCACAAGTCGCATACCTTCGTCATCCATTGGCG